>NW_023270305.1:42946291-43220415 GCF_011800145.1 Mirounga leonina
TTTCTTTCTTTCTTTCTTTCTTTCTTTCTTTCTTTCTTTCTTTCTTTCTTTCTTTCTTTCTTTCTTGTTTTGTGTTGTTTTTGTTTAGATTCAGAGCATTTTCAGCAAAGGAAAAGGAGTCCTTCTCTGGGATAAATAATCTAAAGCCAGGCCAGTTCCACAAACATTATTGTGCAATTCATGTGTAAGGGACCAAATACAGTAATCATCATAGCCTTGAGGACCCATGTGCTTTCTTTTCAACCAGCCTCTGTCACCTCTCCTTCTTCCTCACCTCCAAGCACAGTCCTGCACATATGAGTAGTTGTACCTTATACTCAGAGTTCTGAATTCACTTGAGTAATTCCAGCCTGAAGGCCCTTAAGCTCAGATCTGTGAAAAAAAGTCACAACTCATTTGTGGCATCAGTGTCGGCCCCCACCACACAGCTTTGGTGCTCATCAGCATCTCCAGGCCTTGTGAATATAAATGCCCTTGTGGCATCTCTAGCCTTTTAACCCATTGGCCTCACATCTGCCCCTCTGCACAAGGGCCACCCCACAGGAAAAAAATGGGCCAGGACTGGCCAAAGGCCCCTGGGGGGTATACCTGGGGGTAGATTATCAGGGTTACCAGGTTCCTTCCCCTCCTTCTTCTGACCTGTCTCCATGCAGCCCAGGGAGCTGTGGAGCCAGAGAGCCAGCCCAGCTCCTGGGGGATGGTGGTGAAGACCACCTAGGCCTACCCCAAGGAGAAATTGGTCTGGGCAGTGTTCTTAATGCTCTAACACCGGAACTAGCTGTGGGTTGGAGGTCCATTGTGCAGAGACTGAGACCAGAGGTCACAGTCAGATGTCAGCTGTCAGAGGTTGTGGACTCTGCAGGGGTTAGCACATTCCCACATTCTATCACTATGGCTTACTCAGACTTGGGCGTTTCTGTGAAACCACAGCCTGGTCTTGACTTTATCCATGCTTCCTGGTTAGGTCTTTCCATCTGGCCACGACCATTGGCCAGAATTTCCCATGGTTTGCGCTCTAGGAATATGCCATCTCTGGAGCTTTAGCAAGAAGGTCAAAGGTCTGAGGATATGGACAGCCCTCGAGTTCTCAGGGGCTTCTCTTGCCTGAAGTTCTGGCTCATCGAGTGAAAGGATGGTCCATCTGCTCTCCTCTGCACCATGCACTCAGCCACCTCACTGCCTCTGGGTCCTTACTCTGAGACAAAAGAAATCAGTCAGGCCCTTTGTTTTGTTAGGGATGGAACAGAGGAATTGGCCAGTGAAGTTTAGAACTATACGATAGTTACTCATCTCCTCTTAGAATTGCTAGCCGAGAGTTTTTTCCTGCTTTATCTTTCAAACACCAGCTCTAAGGTCCCAGCAGGATTTCATAAGCTCAGGATATGATAAGTGGATCCTAGATCTAGATAATTCTGTAAGAGCCCTTGACCATCAGGGCTTTAACATGCCCCAGATAACTATAGCAGGTGCATACCTGGAGATAGAAGGGAAGGAAAGAGGTAGGGTGGGTATGGATGATCAGGGGATTGGTCCCTCCATAGCTGGCTTTTGACTATTTTCCAAAGGTGACTGAGGTTGGGAGGGCTGTGGGTGCCAGCAGGACAGCTTCCTGAATAGTAGGTAGGTATGGGCCTGACGATGGAAATATTCTGGACTCTCTCAACACTGGGTAGAGGTGAAGATGCATGGCGCCATCCTACCTCCCACCCGTTCTCCTTCCACCATTGCCTCCTCAAACACTTTGCTCTTCTTCTTTCCTTCTCTGTTTAGGATGAAGGACACTAGCCGCAAGAACAACATGTTTGCACAGTTTCGGAAAAATGAGCGAGACAAGCAGAAATTGATCGACACTGTGGCCAAGCAGCTCCGGGGTCTCATCAGCAGCCACCACTCGTGAAGGCTGGCCTCGGGCCCGCAGCGGCTGCTCACCACAGCCCCAGAGGCTGGGACCCAGCCCCGGCTGGCCCTGCATTCGTGCATTCTTCTTCAAAGAGAGCAAATGTATTTTTTTAATAACCTGTGTACAGTATTCACATAACCTTTCCCTATAGTAAAAGAGGCACAAGAAGAAGCAAGTATGTGAGGTGTTGCTAGGCTGGGACTCAGGGGAAGTCATACTGTACTCTGTGTTAGCCTAGCGATGGGGGTCTCACCAGTCCCAGGATGATGCACCACCTTTCACTGTGGCTCTAGAGCCTAGGTCTGGGGCTCAGGACTGACACAAACAAAATGGGTCCTTGGCACCGGGAGGTAAGGTGAGTAGGCGAAAAGATAATAAAGAATATCCTGTTCACTCCCGGGCGCCCCATTCACCACACAGGTGAGGTTGGTTCTTCCTGGTGCATGGAGAGGACCTGGAAAACGTTACTGTTTAGCGTATGAGAGACCAGCACACAGCTCTGGAGGTTCGGATCTCCTCAGTCCACCAACGTTCATTGGCTGGGGAGCAAGCATGGTGTGTGGCCAGATGACAGCTTCACTCCAGTCCTCCAAGGGTGGCAGTTTCTTTAGCCCAGGTCTGACCCAGTGCTTTTATTGCTGATTTTTCTGGGGCAAGAGAGAGCTGAATATAGTGGTGATAATTGAACCCCATGACTAACTGCAGGTTGCTCCACGCCGGGAGGAGTTTTGTTAGCTCTTGAAAGCCAGTGTGAATGGAACTGGAGCCTCGGTCCCTTCCCTGTTCATCTCATCGTCTTCTTTCAGGGTCAGGGCACTTGGTTCAGAGCATAGATCAACAGTTACTTCCGTAGATCTTCACAGAGAGTCTCGGACTTGGCCTCCTTCAGTAGTGTCATTGGGATAAGTCGGATTCCAGAAGCCTGAAAATGGCCCTTCCTTTACCCTTAGGTAAAACCTGAAGGTTCCTGGGGAGTGCTCCTTGTGTTTGAAAACCAGCTCTCTGGCCACCATCTTTAAAAGAAACATGACCAGCTCTGCACGATGGGGGTAGCCGCGGCTGGACAGGATGCCTGTCGGGAGGGAGCCACTGCCACCATGAGGTGGACAGGGCCAACTGTGGCTAGTGCTTGGTTGCCTCTGGCCCAGCGGTCCCTTCCTGAGTCATGTCCTAGATGTGAAGCTCTTCTTACTCAAGCCCAAGCCTTCCATCCTCTTCTCAGATCCCCAGAGCTCTCCTTTGGCCTCATCTGAGAAAGGTTGTCTATAATCCCAGGGAGCCTGCACTGGCTGGCTTGGCAGCTGTGTCCGCTATCGCACATGGGCTCCCGACGCTTGGTGCAAGGGCTTTGCCATGGGGTCAGTCAGAGGAGCCTGCACTCTAAGACTCCTCAGGAAGGTGCTCCTGTGGCTACTGGCAAGCGTCTAATTGTGCATCACCAAACAATGACAAATGAGCCACACAGGCATTTCCAGCTTGGATTAATGGGAGGAGAGACTCATCAAACAGAATTCTTCACTACCTTCGTCAGCTACTGAGTTGCTTCTGGGAAGGGCAGTGCTTCCTTTTTCATTCCCCACCCCGATCCCCCCGAATCCCATCCCAACTTGCAAACCAAGGGGAAGAGATTACACACACAGACATGAGCCTTCCTCCAAGCTGGAGAGGGCAGGCTGTGTGGAAGCTCTGGAGAAGCTTTCTAAGGCTTACCTTGAGGCCTAGGTGCTTGGCCCAGGGTCTCAGGATGAGGGTCGGGGATGAATGCTGCCACCCAGAATTGCAAAAGGCAAGGGAAGGCAGGAAGCCATGGGAATGACACCCTAGATGCCATCGCCTGAGCCCTGGGTTCAGTTGAAAGAGAGCAAGAAATGATTACATTAACCTGAAGTCCTGTTGCTTAAGAAGGGCCCAACACACACTCCTTCAATAGTCCTCCGTTTGGAGCAAGATCCTTTCAGCTTGGAGAGCTGAGACGGGGACATGGGATGGAGAGAACCTTAAGCATGGCACAGTTTTTGTCTTTTTCGAGTCATCATTGCTGCTCTGGTCTCAGGCCCATACCCTGGAAAGACTGCCATAGAGGAAAAGTAAACAGGGTGGAGGAACGGGGGTTCCTGTGCACCTCGTACACAAAAGTCCCTCTGAAGAACACACTTACCCAAGCTCAAGCCTCATAGGGGAGGACCCTTTGGTCGATCTCTTCCCTCTCGGTCTGCCGTCTGTCTTCTCTGATGAAACCAACATGCTGCTACTGAGTTGTCTCTAGAGACACGCTCTTGTTGGGCAAGGGAAGGTCAAAACACGGGGACGGCAATGTCCAAGTTGTTTGAATTGCGCAAAGTCGGATTTTTGAGTCTTGTCTCTATGCCTCTAGCTGGTCCAGCCCTTGAGAGGACTTGTGCACATGCGCCCATGCCCCTCAGACTCCTAAGACCTGGCCTCAGATGCCCAGAGATGTGGAAGTGCCCCGGCAGGCCTCAGCAGGAGAGCAAGAACAGCAGTGGCTAGAAGGCTACAAGCCTTGGAGTTAGTGTGACGCTTAGCCAAGTTCTTGGGGAAACCAGGTCCATGTTTCTGAAGGGCCCTTCTGGTTCGGGCCCCTAGTAGGTTTCAGCAGTAGGGTAGACAGCTTGTATAGTTTTAACATTCACAGGAAATCTCTCTGGACTGTGAATGAAGCTGTTAGGGGTGGAGAAGAACAGGACCTGGAAATTGGAACCAGCAGAGTCCCTGTTGACAAAAGGAGTGTCCAGCTTCCAAGGAGTGCTCCCCAGTGTTTCCACTGCATACCAGGCCCAACAGTCTCTCGGGCCCCAAAGCCAGCCTAGCTTCATTGCACACTTGACAAGTGCTTGCTCAGCAAGCCCCAGACCCAGGGCCCTCTCTCTCCAAGATCGGCAATGGCCATGACCTTCCTCATAAAGCCTCTCCACACTCCCTGGGGCCTGCTACAGAGCTCCCCCTCCCTTCACCTCCCTTCTCTCAGGACTCTGTTCCTGGCTGCTTCGACTGCCTCTTTTTTTTTCTTTGCCTGCGTTCGCAATTACTTTTCACTAATGTGTTGGAAATGGCCTTTTTATTTTGCACAAATAGTTGCACATTTATGGAGGAAATTTAGGAGAGTCCATTTTTAACTCTAAAGGGAACTTTTTTCTTTAAGACTCACTCATAAAGCTACTGATGCAGATGGGCCTCGTGGTTAGTGGGAACCTCCTGTGTGGAAAGAGCATGTTTATTCCTCCTGTACGTTTTCCTCTCTCAACTGCTATTAAACAAGGGAGCCTATGTACCTGTTTCAAAAGCCACGGTGTCGTCTCATGGTTGTTTGGTTCTTCGCCCCTTTTGCTCAGTGCAGCTACGGTAGGCAGCCTGGATTGCAGCCGTGGCACCTCATCGACCGAACTGAGGACTAGAGCAGGCAAAGGCCCGCTGGGGGGACAAAGCCTACCTGCCACCCAAGGCGAGGAGCCCTTGGAAACATCCCGAACCGCTCGGTTAGGTTTTCCTGCCTGTACAGTTAACACGGGTATCATCACCATCAAGAGGAGCAACTTCCGCAACGCCTGATTTATGTGGAGCAGTGGGCTAAGCAGCCTGAAGCCTCCTGTGTACTGAACACGTGCCCTGCAGCGGAAAGGCTCCTAGTCCAAATGGAAAGATGTAGCATTGTCCAGAACAAAGCCAAGTGGGGGAAGGGGAGAAGTGAGCCTATTTTAGAGCTCGGTGCGGGAGAGGGACAGGCCTTGTGGCCTGCTACAGGAGTGGGTCTGGTCAGGGAAGACAGCATCGAGAAAGCGGGGTGTTGATTAACCGGGCCTTGAAGGAATTAAATTCAGATTGTGTTAAACTATGGGAGGATCTTAGGTGCAGACCACGTTAGAGTGAAAAGTTGGCTGGATTCTGGCACGTGCTGGGAGGCTTAGTGCCGAGCCCCGGGGGGCACGCCTGGAACCACGGGGAATAAGGCCAGAAATGTTGTGACCGCACCCACTGCACTTAACCCCTCAGCTGGCACAGAAGCCACGAGAAGAGGATGGAAAGAATTTCTCCAGTAACAAGTCTGCCTACTGCACTCAGGTGTCAGTCCCTGCTGTGCCACTTACTAGCCGGCTGACCTTGACCAGTTCCCTCCCTAAATCTCCCAGTCCTCAACAGTGGCACAGAATAGTAGTCCTCATTTACAGGGTTGATGGTAGTGAGGGCTCTCTCTCCAGCTCCTGTATGTGAACTGGATACTGCCTGGGTCAGAGTAGAGCCAGTCCTTCAGGTGGAATCTCCTTGTCACCACCACCTAGAACATTCTCTGCTCTCTCTTTGGTGCCAAAACTTCTACTAGAATTCAGGAGTTCTTAACCAGGGGTCCATGTCCCCTTGGACCACGTGTGTGTGTGGGGGGGAGTGTCCGCATGCACATGTGTGCACCAGCTTGCATTCACCTGTTTTTCTGGGTAGAAAGTACATGGCTTTCATCAGTGTCTAGGAGAGATTCAGGACTAAAATACTGAATGATAACCAAATCTCTTTGGAAGCGCACATCTCCCGAGGGAAAGCTAGAAGCTCTGAGCAGTTACCTCCTCTCCTTGCCTCCTGTGGTTCTGGCAGATTTTTCACTACCTACAGCTTGGCCACCCACCATTTCCAGGAGCCCCCACATGATCCCCAGGTCATACCTAAAAACCAGTAGAGTCACCATTCCGAGCTTTCTCTACCCAGCCAGGTTAGGGTACTGAGGTGGGCACGAGGACCCTGCATTCCTGAGAATAGAGACTTACGGCCAGTTGGGGAGAAGGCAAACCAGAGGGCCCAGTACAGACACATGAGCCTGCAAAGCCAAACTGAACCTGACTCACCCCACAGAACATTCTCCATAGCTTCTGAGCACTGACTGGTGCAGGGGCTCACCCAAGGCCTTATCCAGAGAGAATAGCAGCCCTTGCGGGGTGCCCAGAGCAGGGTGAGAGGTGGGGGACCGGGACGGATGTGAAGCAGTCATCAGCTTGCCCCTTTGCTCACAGCCAGGCTTATCTGCTCACCAGGTAGATGACCATGGGGACTAGCTTGTGGGAGGTAAGGGGAGGGAGAGAAAGTGCCAGACCCTTTCCTTTCCCCCAGAGGCCTCAGTGTTGAATTTAGTGGGCAGTGTTTGCCGGGAATGAGAGAGCCTCATAGCCCAAGGGACCAGAAGACAAAAGCTCTTGAGGAAGTGCAAGGAGGAGGAGGAGAGAAGTGGGGGCCTGGGCATTGTGTGGGAGAGCCACCCCTCTATCTGTTTCAATCACTGCTGGGGTTAGGGTTACCTTGCACTCGGGGCCTCAGCTGCTTTGTGGGGTCTGTGACATCAGCCGTTGTGATGGTAATGGAGGGGCCTCTCTCATGGGGGGCTCCCCGTCACCAGCCAGCCCGCATCAACTCCTAGAGAGGATTAAAGCTCCAATTCCCTCCAGGTGGGGGCAGGATATGGGCCCAGGACTGGGCCTAAGACAACAGGCCCCCCTCCCAGTCTGAACCCACTGCTAAGTGTTATCTTCCAAGCCCAGGCTATGACCTTCCTCTCTCCAAAGCTCCAGAAAAGGAATGGAATCTGAACATTGAGACGCTTTTCTGGCCCTAAACAATCCTTCCATTCTCTAGGCTCAATGATGGGTCTATTTCCTCCTGTAAATGGGTCTCGTAATCTTCAACTTTTACCTTTGCTTCTAAGGGTAATTAATTGGATCTCCCTCTTGTTCTCCCTACACACTCCCCTCTCTGTTACAAGGCTCAGGTTAAGCCCGGTGGATGGCTTTTCTTTCTATTCCGGGGAGTGCTCATTTTTAAAGCTGATGGAGTAAGACCTTGCCCTCTCCAGTGAACCTCTACTCCAGAGAAACCCGCTGGGGAAACACCACTTCTGTGGGCCCGGGAAAGAGGCCTCTGCCCAGCTAAAGGCTTTTCAGATAGCAAGTTCTGAGCAACCATTTCACTTTTTCTTCCCAGGTATGTTTCCAAGGCTTTAGGGAAGGAGTTTTCGGGGTGTCACCCTCAGGAGCAAAGTGAAGGGTTAAGGGATGATCTGGACCCTAGAGACAAAGGGAAGCAAAGATGGGCATGGGAGAAGGATCAAAGGATCGGAGAGTTTCCTTTTTTTCCCATGGGCTAGGAGAAATGGGAAGGCCTCAGGTGCAGGGCAGCATGAGGGCATCAGGGGGAAGGAGTGAGGGTAGACCCCATCAGGGCAGCCGGAGGAGAGGCTGCTATGGGGAGGCAGGTCACGCGGGCGGTAAGTTGAGCCCCAGAGACACTGAGGATTTCTAGTAACCGTGACCTTGTCTGACACTTCGGCTCGATAACGAGCTCTTCGAAGTCAAGGGTGACCTTCTACGCCTGTCTGAATCCTTTGCAGCACTCTGCCCTGCACATGGCACCCGGGCCCTCGGGACCAAATGAGTGACACTTGGAGTGGGGACAGCCACTACCAAGGGAGGGTGCGGGGAGAGCTGCACTCCCTGCCAGGAGGAATATCCGGTGGCTGACACTGTTTAGGAAGGGTATTGAGGATAAAAAGCTACCTTTTAGTCAGTTGTGTTATGGTTTTAAAATTCTCTACAAGCACGTAGCACTCCACTCTTGCTATGCCGTGGAGTAAGGAACAGGGTGAAAGCAGATTGAGTCAAGTGAGAAACCAAAGCAGCAGCCTAATTCCTGACAGGCAGGGTGTGGGTCCCGGTGGTGGTGAAGGTGTGTGTACGTGGCTGTGTGTATGGGCACGTGGGTATCTAAAAGAATTAGGGCCTTCCCCACCCCCCACTCCCGCCCTTTCCCTGAGCCCTGATCCCATTTCCCACATGGAATCACCGTTAACAGTATGATGGTGTTCTTTCTGCTCCGTTGAATGTATATTCCCTTTCTTCACAAAAAAATATGATCGTAGTACATTACAGGTTTCTTTCCCACTTAATGTATCTTGGATGTCTTTCGTGGCAATATAATAGGATTTCTTCCTTTATGAAGCCCATGACTACTTCCATTGCATGGACGTCCCTGGAGTTCGTTTAATTCTGAACTGGTGAATATCTGGGATGTTCCCAGTATTTCACTATTGTGAACAGTATTGCAAGACATTTGTGTGCACCCCCCTGCCTTCTTGCGTAGGTACTTCTGCAGTATCAGGTTTCAGGAGTGGAACTGATTGGTTAAAGATCAAAAGTATTATAAATGTTAATAGAAATTGTACATTACTCTTTTGAAAGTCACCCATTTACGCTCTCTCCAGTAGGATGTGATAGTCTGTTTCTCTATCCTCAGCCCCATGTGATGTCAGTATTTTTCATCTTTGCCAATCCTAAAGGTAAAAAATGATTTCCCTTTGTTTTCTGTACATGAATTGATAGTGAGCTGAAGCCTCCATTTGTATCAGTCGTTTGAATTGCCTCTTACATGAAGCAGCTGTCCATATATTCTGCCTTTTTAAAAAAAAAAATTAGGTTGTTTTCCTTTTCATGTTGACTTGTAGCTCTTTGTATTTTAGGGATTTTAATTATTTGTCATTTGCATTTGCAGATTTTCTCCCCAGTTTGTCTTTTGAGTCTGTTCATGGTCCATATCATTTAGAACTCCTTATTCTGCAAGTAACTTAAGACCTAACTCAGAAGAGGAGATTTGTTGACTGAAAGTCCAAAGGTAGTTCGGGGTTGGTTTGATTCGACGACTAAAAAATGTCAGGATCCTGTTTCTTTCCTTCTGCCTGCTCTGCCTTTTACAGTCGCAAGGCTATCCTAGACTTCAGTTCCCTGCTGGTGGCTACACGGCTGTCATTCTTCCAGGGTTCACACGTCCACAGTACACTGTGCAGAAACTGACTTCCAAAGGCCCTCTGAGAAGAGTAAGACACCTGCTGACCCATAGCCTCCAATAGTTAGAGCCCTCAATTGGATTACGTGTCATTCTTTTTGACAAGGACCATGCCATGGGTTCACTGCTGAGACATGGTTACTGGAACCAATCACTGTGGCAAGGGCAATGGAGTTACTCCGGTAGGTTAAAACAATCAGCTCTTACCCTGGGACTCTGGAGTAAAGAGGTGTCACTACTCACCCCCAAACAAGCCACATGGCAGCTCCACGCTGGGGAAACGGTGAAATGGTGAAAGGAATACTGAAGAGATGAGCCACAACTTTCAGCACTTGGCATTTTTTGCCACAGAAAACGTTTTTCATTTTTGAAATGTCAGTTTATCAGGCTTTTCCTTTATGATGTTTAGATTTCATGTCAGACTGTCCTCTCTTCAAAATTATAAAAATATCGACCCATGTTTTCTTCTGCTAGTTCATGTTTAACATGTTAATTATTTGTCGATTTGAAGTTTACTTGGAGGTAAAGAATGTGGCAGGAGTCCAGCTTGGTTTTTTTTTCCAAATGGCTAACCAGCGTCACTGAGTGATTTGTAATTATCGTCCTTATCATATATTAAATTCCCATTTATCCTTGGGCCTATTTCTGGACTTGAATTACAGTTCTGTGATCATTCTGTTTCTGAGCCATTACCAAATTATTTTAACTACCATATCTTTTGAATCTATTTGAATATCTACTAATCCCTTCCTACATCATGCTCTTTCAGATTGTTCCTGAATATTTGGATTTTTATTCTTCCATGGTAATTTTATAATTGTTTTTTCCAAGTTTCAAAAGTTCTGTTGTGATTTTGATTGGAAGCGCATTGAATGTATAACTTGCCCATAAATAGCATCTTTATAACACAGTCTGTCTGCATTGATGAAATATATCTGTCCACTTATTCGTCACATCCATATTCCTCTAACAGTTTTAACATGTTCTGCATTTGGATTCTTCACATTTCTTATCTAGTACAACCACGGAGGTTTAACATTTTCATTACTTTTGTAAATGAGATCTCTCCTTCCATATTCTACATTTTCTGTTTTACTTACAGAATACGTAAACATCTATCAGATTGGCAAAGTCCTACAGCCCCATATTAACAGATGCTGATGAGGCTATGGAGAAACGGTGGTGGGAAGATAGATTAAACGACTTTCAAAAGCAGTTTTGTGCTGCAGATTCAAATCCTTATCTGCAATTCAGAAATAAAAAATAAATAAAAAATAAAACATAAAACAAACTCTCAAAACTGGAAATTCTTTCCTAATATATTTGGTGGCAAAACCTGACTTGATGTGAGACTATTTATGGTCTTTATTTATCCCACTTAATGTGGATATGTTTACTTGTCACCACAGAAAAAGTAATATATTTGATTATGGAATACTTTTCCCCAAGCCCTGCTAGAGTATGATACATGCCACGTGCACCATTGTGCCTGTCTAAAATCCAAACAGTTCTTCTTCTGAAACATTTGGCCCCACAAGGTTTGAACAAGGTATCATGGGCCTCTGTCCAGTAAAGTTAAAGATACCCTAAGACTCAGCTATTCCTGAGAGAAATCTATCCACAAGGAGACCTGTATAAGATTGTTCATTCTAGTATTGTTTATAATGATGAAAGATTAGAAGTCACCTAAATATCCACCGATGGGGGAATAAATTAATTGTGATATATTCATCTAAGAGAGACTGTACAGCAGTTGACATGAGCTACATGTGTCAACATGAACAAATCTTTTAAAATTTGTTGAATAAAAAAGCAAGAACGATAACAGCACAATACAATTTTAAATTTGAGAACATGCATGAGGATGATAAAACACCGAATTCAGTATAGTAACCATCTCCGCAGGGAGAGGGGAAAAACGAGGTCCCCCAGGGTACACAGCAGGCTTTTTGCTTTATCCGTAAGTCTAATTTCTTTTTTAAAAATTTGAAATGAATATGGCCAAGGGGCGCCTGGGTGGCTCAGCCGTTAAGCGTCTGCCTTTGGCTCAGGTCATGGTCCTGGGGTCCTGGGATCGAGCCCCGCGTCGGGCTCCCTGCTTGGCGGGGAGCCTGCTTCTCCCTCTCCCACTCCCCCTGCTTGTGTTCCTTCTCTCGCCGTGTCTCTCTCTGTCAAATAAATAAAATCTTAAAAAAAAAAAAAAAAGAATATGGCCAAATATTAAAGTGTTTTTACAAATACATAGATTTGTATTCTACATAATGTTCTCAATCATAAGAATTCTGGAGGATTAAGCATAAGCAATACAGGACCAGAGCAGCTGAACAGCAGAGACCCAGGCATTTTCTTGTCTTTCTGTTCTGTCATGCTTAGCATGCTTAGCATTTCATAGGCACAGGACAGCTGCCTCACCTCCAGGCATCACATCCACCTTCCAGGCAGGAGGAAAGGAGAAGGAGGAAGAAGGAAAATGAAGGAGATAAAGGCCTGTGCAGGCCAAATCTGTTCCTTCCTTAGGAGGCCATGATTTCTATCTTTCTTCAGGTTTACAGATTTGCTTCCTTAAAATTATGTAAAGTATTCTCAAAATTATTAAATTCAAATTACTATTTAAAATCACCTCTTTGTATTACCTCCTCTTACATCTTACTGGTGGGAACAGAACCACATGGCCACCCCCAAAACCAATCACAGCCAAAGGGAGGGAAGTTATATCTGGCTTAGACCAACTACGGTTCATTCCCTGTACGCTCCATGAGGACAGAGTATGTGTCTAGAACAGTATCTACCACATAAAATATGCTCATTACATTTTATTGAGTGAACCACTGAATGTATGAATGAAAAGATAAATGGAGCTGGGATAGGGGCAGGAGATCCAGAGATCTGCACCACTATTTGAGCCAATCTGAGTCCTGTCAGCCAGGAACCGGGGGGAAAGGAGTGTTGTCAGGAGATCAGGTCTGTCACACTATCCTTGACCCATTGAGCCAAGCGATGCAAACTATGTATTTGTTTGTTTGTTATACATGAACAAATATTTTCTCCTAGTCTTGCACTTATTTTTTAAATAAACTTTTATTTTGAAATAATTTTAAGTTTATGGAGAAGTTGCAAAGAGATGCAGAGTTCTCATATACCCCTCACCTAGTTTTCTCTCTTGTTAATGTATTACCACGTAAGTTTATGAAAATTTTCAAAACCAACATTGGTACATTAGTGTGAAGTAAACTCAGACTTCAGTGGGATTTTACCAGCTTTTCTGCTCCGGGATTCAATCTAGAATACCACAGTGCATTTAGTTGCTATAGCTCCTTAGTTTCCTTTGGTCTGTGACAGTTTCTCCATCTTTCTTTATTTTTTCATGACCTTAACAGTTTTGAGGCGTTCTGGTTAGGCATTTTGTAGAATATCCTTCACCTGGCATGTATCTGATATTTTTCTTTTGAGTAGACAGGGGTCATGGGTTTTTTGAAAGAACACCACAGAGGTGAAGTGTGCTCATTATATATCGGAAGTTACATGGTGTGAACCCTGAACACTGGGGTATGACAGTGTCTGCCATGCTTCTCCACTGTAAAGTGACTATTTATCCCTTTCCATATTCGAGTTCTTAGAAGCAAGTCACTAATTGCAGTGAACCACTAAGATGGTGACTGGGAGGGGTGGGGGTTAAGCTTTACCTTCTAGAAAGGTTATCCAAATAAACTATTTGGAATTCTTCAGTAGGAAAGTTTTGGCTCTTCATCTTAATTTATTTATTTAAATCATTTCTTTATCTCAGTAGGGACTCACACACATGTTTTTGCACCAATTTTAGGTTATTTTCTTCTTTCTGTAATTTTGTATTGCAACATAACTCACACAACATAAAATTCAAAGCATACAGTTCAATGGATTTTTCTATACTCATACTATCATGCAACCATCCATATCTAATCTCAGAACATTTCCATCATCCCCAAAGAAATCCTGTGCTTATGAGCAGTTACTCCCAATCCCCCTCTTCCCCAAATCTACTTTCTGTCCCTATTAATTTGTCTATTCTGGACATTTCATATAAATAGAATGTAATATGTAACATTCAGCGTCTGGCTTCATTCACTTAGCATAATGTTTTCAAAGTTCATCCATGTATATAGCATGTATTGGTCCTTTATTCCTTTTAGGGCTGAATAATATTCCATTGTATGGATATACTACACTTCATTTATCCAATCAGGTTTGATGGACCCTTGTGTTGTTTCTACTTTTTGGCTAGCATGAGTAATGCTGCCATGACCATTGGTGGGTAAGTTTTTTTGAACATGTGTTTTCAATTCTCTGAGATACATACCTAGAAGTGGGATTGTTGAGTCATATGGTGACTCTGTGTTTAACTTTTTGAGAAATTTCCAGACTGTTTTCCAAAGTGGCTGCGTCATTTGACTTTCCTACCAGCAGTGTGTAAGCGTTCACCACGGCTTGTCAACACTTGCTATTTTCTGGCTTTTGGCTTGTTTTTCTAAAATTGCCATCCTAGCGGCTATGAAGTGGTATCTCATTGTAGTTTTGATGCGCATTTTTTTAAAGATTTTATTTATTTTAGAGAGAGCATAGGTGAGCGGGGAGAGGGGCAGGGGAGGAGCGAGAGGGAGAGAATCTCAAGCAGATTCGGCACTGAGGCATGGAGCCTGACACGGGGCTTGATCTCACAACCCTGAGATCATGACCTGAGCGGAAACCAAGAGTTGGACGCTCAACTGACTGAGCCACCCAGGCGCCCCTTGATGTGCCTTTCCATAATGACTAGTGATGTTGAGAACCTTTCCGTGTGCTTACTGGCCATTTGTATATTGTATTTGGAGAAATGTCTATTTAAATCCTTTGCTCTTTTTAAAAATTGTGTTGTCTTTTTATTGTTAAGTTGTAAGAATTCTTTATAGTCTGGGTACTGGACCTTTATCAAATACATGAGTTGCAAATATTTTCTCCCATTCTGTGAATCTTTTCACTTTTTGACAGTGCCTTTTCATGGACAAAATTTCTAAATTTTGATTAAGTCTCAATTTATCTTTTGTTGTTGTTGCTTGTGCTTTTGGTGTGATCTAAGAAACTATTGCTTAATACAAAAGCATGAAGATTTATACCTTTATTTCCTTCTAAGAGTTTTATAGTTTAAGTTCTTACATTTAGGTCTTTCATCCATCTTGAGTTGATTTTTGGACGTGGTGTAAGTTAGGGGCTCAAACTCATTCTCTTATGTGTGAAGGTCTAATTGTTCCAGAATCATTCACTGAAAAGACTATTATTTTTTCCCCATTGAGTGGTCTTGGCATCCTTGTTGAAATCAAGTGACAATAGGTGTATGGGCATATTTCTGAACTCTTGGTTTTATTCCACTCTCAGGTCTATATGTCTATCCTTTGGACTTGTGTATTTATTTTATACTTTGGGTTATAACCCAACACCATGTTATTTATTTCTTTGCTCAGGTTTGGCCATTGGAAAGTTCTTTCAGGCTGGCTCCCATCTACCTTTGAAAAACCTACATCCTTTTATTTATTTTAACATTTCCTAGATTTATGGAACTATAAGATGCTCTAGGCTTATCTTGTACTTTTCTTGTTTCAGTCCTAGAATTAAGTAATTCTTCACGGAGCCCTAGCTCCTTTTATGGTAGAATGATATTTAGAAACCAAGATCTGGGTGCTTGGTGTGCTCATTGCTCCTGGGGTGTGTTTATAGGCTCTCAGCAGACAGAGCTAGATACTTTATTATATAGACTAACCCATGTATACATGCATATCTATATTTGTTTCTGATCTATACATCTGTGTGTGTGTGTGCACGCGCACGTGCATGCACGGTATATATATAAATGAGTTGATACAGATGTTTCAAACTCCAGTCCAGTACCACACTGGATAATTCTAATCTTTCCTTCTCTCCAGTGATGAGAACCTACCTCCCACCATCTACCAGCCCAGCCATTTACTTATTTATTCAAGCCCACTGTACCGTTTCAGAATTGCTAAACTATCACTTCGCATTCACCTATTTTTAATTGTTTGTACTAGATTTGATCATACAGAATTTTGAAATTTAATGTAGTTTAATCGTCAGTCTTTTCCTTTAAGCATCTGAGTTTTGTATCTTGGTTAGAAAGGCTTTCCCAGCCATTGTCAACCTCCAGATTATAAAAATATTTTTGTTTTACATTTAGATATTCAATCTCTCTGGATTTTATTTTGGGGTTATATAAGATGCAGCTCTAAACTTTCTTTTTCCTCTCAAATGGCTTTCTGAAGGTCCTAAATGCCTATTATTAGTCAATCCTTTCCTCACTGATTTGCAAGGCATGGGTCCATTTCTAGACTCATCCTACTTATCTGTCTATTTCAGAGCCAATAGGAGACTACTTTAATTTTTGATACCTTAAAATATGTTCTGATATCTAGTATGGAAAGTCTCCCATCATTGATCTTTTTCAGAAATCTCTTGGCTATTCTTGTATGTTTATTCTCACAGATGAGCTTTAGAATTAATTTGTGAAATTTCATTTATAAAATCCCATAAAGATTTTGATTGTGATTACATTGAATTTATCCAATTTTGGAGAAACTGACATCCCAACATGGTAAGTCTCTAGTTAGGTCTGCTTTTATGTCTTTCATAAAGTTTTATGGTTTCTTCCCGTAAGTCTTGCATTATTCATGAATTCATATTATTCACGTAAATTTACATGAATATTCACATTATTCATTATGCATTTTAAATTATATTTTTAAATTTATTAATGCTAACATATAAGAAAGCTGTTGATTATATGTTTATCATGTATCTGAACAAGTTATTACATGCCTTTATTAGATCTAATAGGTTTTCAGTTGATTCCCTGGGAGATTGTATTGTAGGCGGTCCTAATAGCTGTAATTATGACAATGTCCTATTCCTTTCTAAATCAAAGAGCTATATATTGGTGGGGGGGATGAAACAGACAAATCACTAAGCAAAACTAATCAAGGAAAAACAATGTAAGAAAGTATAAATACTTTCCTGATTCCTGGACAAAATTAGGAATCAGAAAACGGAAATAACCACACACTTGAGGAAATGTTGAAAGTAATTTTAAAAAATAACTGAAATATAGGTAAGTTTTGTGGAAATAAATCCATAAACCTAAGAATGGCTGATGCTTCCAGAAAAATACGTATTGCCAAAAATTGACCTAGAAAGGGAGAGAAAACCCCAAAAGCTCAGTAATCGTGAAAGAAATCAGAAAGTTGTTCAAGAGCTATCTCTTTAATTTATATTCATACTTTTTTTTGAGGTGCTACTGCTGGCTTATTTTTTTATTCAAGTATAATTAGCATGCAGTGTCATATTAGTTTCAGGTGTGCAATACAGTGATTCAACGCTTCTATACATTACTCAGTGCTCATCACCATGAATGTAGCCTCAATCTCCTTTATCTCTTTTGCCCACCCCCTCCCCCTCCCACGTCCCCTCTGTCAACCACCGGTTCATTCTCTGTATGTGTCTGTTTTTTGTCTCTTTTTGCTTTGTTTGTTCATTTGTTTTGTTTATATTCATATTTTTCATTTTTCCTTGCATTTCTGACTTTTTAAAAAAAATTAAGACAACCACACAGTGTTGAATAATAGAGGTCATAGTTAGAATTTGTCCCTTGTTTTAATTGAAAGTTGTGAATTATAAGGTTAAAGTTTTCTACTATTCCTAACTTATTGCATGCTTTTATAAGAAATTCGTGTTGAATTTTGTTAAACGCTTTTTTTTCTGGCACAGACTGAAGTGATCAGTCTTTTTCCTTTACCTATTAATATAACAAGTCCTAATGTTGAAATATCTTTTGGCTCATTTGTGAGTTCAACCCCATTTGGTTATGAGGTCTTATTATTTTGATGAACTTCTGAATTTTATTTGGTAGCATTTGATCAGGATTTTTGTATAAGTATTCATAAGTAAGACTTGTCTGAACTAACACTGTTTTTGTGCCGCTTTCAAAAGATTTTGTTTGGATATGCAGAAAGAATTTTTTTGAAAAATCTTATCTTTATTCTCTGCAGTGGTATATCAAGGGTTATCTTACCTGTTTCTTGACATAACTTGTAAAATTATCTTCGTCTGGGGCAGGGGGAGGTACCTAGGGTGCTGGTCATTGTTGTTTGTGACTCCTATAAGCCATCAGGTGAGTGTAGATGAGTGAGAAACAGGGTGGGAAGTAACCTGAGAAAATAGGTTATAACAACAAACTTAACTGTATAGATTGTCTCTAAACAAACTCTTACCCAACCTGTAGATTCCTCTACTCCAAGGACAGTGGAAATGGGGATGGAGATGAGGGGTGGATTCAAGAATCAAAATGGAAGGTAAATCAATTGACCTTTGGTTAACTAAACAGCTGGGGAGGTGGGAGATGTAAGCTAATGTTCCCTTGGTTTACTGGAAAAAATGACAGGGTTGCCAGAAGCAGGGTTGCCAGGTACCAGGGGAATGTTGGTTTGAGAGAAGGTGAGGAATTCCGTTTTAGACACTTGGAGAAGATTATCTTTGAGAAGCTTGATGAAGGAAAGAGATTGGGCACAGAGTGCCATCAGATGGTACGTATAACCTCACAACTGACCTATCTCCAATCTACAGATCAGTAAGCAGAGGTCCAGGAAGGCTGAGTTCTCCAGTGTTTTGATTCTAACAGTCATGCTCTTTAATCACATCCTTTATATGAAGTCATTGGCATCGAGGGAAAGTCTTTTCAGGCTAAGAGAGATACTGGCTTGGTTCTGGGCAGAAGGAAAGAAACATTTAGAAATGGCCAGAATAAAGTTGCTTGAGATGGAAATGAGCTAGGTCCTGGAATATATGAGAGGATTCATTCAGAAAAACACTTACTGAGAACATACACACAGGGGCTCTGAAGAGGAAGAATGCACAGCTTCCATACTTGATGTCATTTTAATCCATCAAGAGAAGGGAGCATAAAACAAAATTCCTGATTTCCCAGTTCACACCACTACAACCCACTGCATTCCCTCACTCTTCTCCTTCCTCCTCCTCCCCTACAGTTCCAAGAAGCAGGGACCACATCTGCCTTAATAAAAAAGGGAGGAAAGATCACAAGGATACAATCGGTGCTAAGATGGAATGTACTGAATGCTCTGGAGCACCAAGGAAGGGGAGAGAAACTAGAAAACACGAAGAATATGGTATTTGAATTGGGTTTTAAAAGATAAGTAGGAGTTTACCTGCCAAGGAAAGGAGAATATTTAAAGCAGAAGGCCATTAAAGGGAATATATAAAAAAGAAGGCTATTCAGAGGTGGTAACTGGAACGTGTAAAGGCTTGGATGGCCTCACCTCTCTCAGACTGGCAGGACGGCAGAGCGCAGTGAGGCCGGGCGCCCCTGTGTGTGTGGCCTAGCGCAGCCTCGCCGGGGTCCCAGGCCCGCAGCAGAGCTCAGCACAAGTAACCACATCTTCTGGGGCCTCGTAGGCTCATTCTTGGTTACCCACCCAGAGAAAATGGCATCCAGTGAGCAGTGTTTGTAGGAATCAGGAGTCGGAAGCAAGCTAGGTGTCTGTTACTAGGGTAAAATGCGGTAAATCCGCATTTTATACATACACTGTCACAGTCAGAAGTAACAAAATAGACACACATAAAGCCACATAAATGGATCTCAAAAATAGCGTTAAACTTTTTAGAAATCCAAAACGAGACTTGTAGTGCATGATCATTCGTATAAGTTAAAAATACCTATGTACACAAGATGGCACGATTCTCCAAGATCGGCGTACTTCACCAAGGGCGGGTAGCAACGCAGTGGAGTGTGAGTCTGGGGGGGAAGAGGGAGACCCAAGGGGAGGGCTGGGGCACAGGCAGTAGGACTGAAGCCAGCACTCACTGAACGTCCCCAGAACTGAAGCGCGCACGGCCCTGTTTCCTGCCCCCGAGGCCCCAAGAAAAGACCCAGGAGCTGGAAAGCTGGTGGTCTGCTCTCCCGGCAGAAGAGGCTGGTGGAGCGGAGTGAAGCCTGGGTCTGAGACTGGGAGAAAGGCTGGGGTCAGAGAGCCAGCCTGGGCCTCATCCTGAGGGTGACCCGGAGCTGCGGGCAGCTTTCGGGCAGGGAAGAACGTTTTGTTTTAAAGGTTCTCTTCTGGTGACCTAGAGGATAAGGCAAGACCGGAGACAGCGTAGTGTACGGGAGACTACTTATAATCACGGGAGAAAGACACAGATCACAAGGAAGTCGGGTAGGCGGTGGTCTGGAGTGGGGGCTGCTAGGGCCCGTGCGGGAGCCGTCCTGGGCGTCGCTCATTTTGGGACATCTCTGGAGGAGAACTTCCAGCCACCGAGAGGCCAGTGGCGAGGCTCTCCTCTCCCAGTCCCACTCCCTCCTCCATCCCTGCTCACCCTGGCACAGGAAGCAGGAGACTCCAGCGCTAACTCCAGCTCTTCCCTCTGGCTCCAGAAGTGACCTGGGACAGGTCACACCTCTCTGGGCCTCACTTCCTCTCTCTCCCCTTTCCAGCGGGCACTTTCTTTGGCTTCATAGCATTCCCCTAGCAATAGCCCCCAACAGGGAAACCGTGCCCCCTCCTGAAATTCCCCCAGGTGTCTCCCAAGTCCTGACATCCTCCTTAATCTTCCAGCTCCACAGCCCCACCCTGGTGAGGAGGAGCAACAAATTGGTATCGTAATGGCCCTGCTGATTGCATTATGGGTGTCTAATGCAATATGCCCTCATGAGGACCATCCATCAGAGAGGAGCCCCTCCCCAAGTCCCTGCCACCCCAGTCACATTAGTCAGGCAGCCCATTCATCACTACCACACACGTCCATGGAGACTGGCCTAGACGGATGAGGGGCCAAATCAGATTTATGGGGCGGAATCGTGGAAAAAATCAGCCCCATCCATCTCCCAGACACTGAGGAGGGAGCCCTGTGTCCCCACTCCCTCCAAGGCTCCTTAGGGAAACGGGTGCTAATGGAGAAGCCAGCCAAGTTGCTTTTGTTCTCCTGAAGGCCCATTCCCGAGCCCCTGGGTTGCCTAGCACGCACGGCCCGACAACTAGTTTCTCTAGGAGTTCATAATTTTTGGAGCAAAGGCCCGCCAGATGGGAACATGGTGCCCAGAGTCAGCCACGACTTCTGAACCCAGGGAATTCTTTAACGGGCTCCCTGGCTTGGGCCAGCTGCTGTGAGTGGAGGATGGGGAGGAGCAGGCCCCGAGCCCCGCTCAGCAGTGAGACCGGTCATAGGGCAAGCTGCTCAGGAGCGGTGGTTTCACCCAGACCTTCCATCTCGACAAGACCTGGCCCGGGGTTCACGTCAGCTCTGCCGGCCAGCCGGGGCAACTCTCCTTCTGCACCTGGAATATACTTGGAGAGATGGCGAATGAGAGGGAAGGAGAAGGGAGAAAGCTAACATTCAGGTCCCTGGGTTTAGGAAAACTGAAGCCTGTATGATCTGGGGGACGCTCTCTAAGAAAATAATGCAAAAATATGAATTGCTAGGGCCACTCGCAGGTTTTCAGAAGGAGCCTGGACAAGTCGGAGGCTCCAGAGCCTCAGCTCCCTCAGCTTCTCCCCAAATCTGCCCGGGCTGTGAGCCCGCCACTACATCAAGGGTTTACACAGATGACCTTCTTTTTTTTTTTTTTTTTTTTAAAGCCTCGCAACTGCCAACCGCCCAAAAAGGCAAGAACTTATTTTCCCCATTTTTATAAGAAAATTGAGCCTCAGAGAGAAGTGACTTGGCCCAGACTCTACGGCTGTGGATGGCAGGACCGAGCCCTGGCTTGCACTCACTCCACCACCCCTTGGCCTGAGTTGAGTTGGCCGGTCATGTGGTGGGCGGAGAGGGGCCCCTGGCTCAAATGTCTCCTTTCCAGACCACTCTCTACCTGGGGACGGGATGTCCCCTCTCTCCACTGTTGCTCTGTCCCTGAGGCTGCAGCGGCCTTGGAGGGGCCTAAGAGGGACCAGTCAGTCACAGGCCTAGAAGGGTGGCGTTCTTGTAACATAGAGCCCTGAGGGCTCAGTGATGGGGGCTGGGAGCTCAGGGCTGCCCTCCCTACAGCAGTTAATCTTGCTTCCCCCAAAACTAACCATGGCCCCATCTGAGCTGGGTCCCAGGGGAAGGGAGCTCAGCTGCTGAGCAGAGCCGGAAGCCCATATCCAGGGCCTAGGCAGAGGGCCATGAGGGTCCTTTTTATGTGAGTGTCGCCCTCTCTGGGAAGCCTGCGCCACTCCCATCCTCATCCCCAGCAGGCCATCCTCACTCCGCCCAGCCTCTTGTGAGGTGTCCCTCACACTGCCGGCCAAGCCAGTCACTGCTCATCTGGGTTCTAAGGTGCCGAGGATGGTGGGTGCGTTTCCCCTCCTGCCAGGCCTGAGGTTGCAAGGCCATGAAGTTCAGCGTCCAACCCAGCTTGCGGAGAATGGGGACGGGGTGGGCGTGTGTCGCATGAGGGAAAAACGCATGAATGTCCTGAGCAGTGGGAGTGCAGTAGGAGCATCTGTGGGAGCAGAAGGTGCACACCCACCCGGTAGAGGAAGCATCGGGGGCCGTGCCCTGCTCATGCGCTCTGCGTGTGACAGTTGTGTCCGGTCCCTCCCCGACGGTTGCCACTGGCCCCTGACAGCAATGCCTTGTCTCCCCTTGGAGGGCATGCCTTGCCCAGCGGAGTCTGAGCTGGTGCTTTAATAACTAGCACCCCCTTCCTCCTCGCCTTCCCTCACTGGTCTCCTGCCCTTCTCTCTGCCTTCCCCCAGGCCCAAGCCCCTCCAGGCCAAGTCGGCACCCCTGCTTGCTCCCCTGGCACATGGGCTCTCTTGCAGGGGGTCGGAAGAGAGCATGGGGAGTGACTGCACCCCCTCTATTATGTGTCTGCTTCTCTCCCCATACTGTCTCCATCCCCCACTCCCACAGGGGGTTTAGCGTGAGCACTACCTGTTAGGTGTGGTCTTTCTGAGCTCACTGGGTCCTCCTCGTCCCCGCTCCTTCAGAGGTCCCCTTCCTGTCTCCGCCCCCAGCACACAGCAGAAGGCCGTGGAGTCAGCTTGTGTTCTCCAGGAAGCCACGATCTGGGGGAGGACATCATGCCGTGGGGGAGCTCTCCCTGGTGCAAGACGGGCGGGCGGCCTGGACAGAGTCTCCACCTGGGGGCAGACGGGACCCTACCCACTTAGGACGGGCGCCTAAAATGTTCGGATCACTGGGTAATGTGGTGAAGTACCTCAGTGAAATAGATGGCTTTATACACAATTTTAGGATACCAAAATGAACTCCTAAAAGGACAGCTGGAGAAAGAATCCTACTGAGGGGAGTCCGTCGGTCAGGAAGCTCTGTGTGCGTTCGCAGGCCTGTGTGCACGTGTGCGTGTGCGTGTGTGTGTGCCCCCAGGTTGAGTGGGCTGAAATGGCTAAGCAGAGTTCCTTGGTAACCCTGAGATTTTAAGTGCTGAGGGGAAACAAACAAACAGAGTAATCAGTCTCAAGTGAAGTTAACTAGGACGTGTGTGATGAGCAAAGGAAAGAGGTCCCTCTTTCCCGGACACCTTTCCTCTACTTGGAGCTGGGGCTCCTTGGGATTCTCTCCTAGGCCTGCTTCTCTGCACAGACTTCTCTATTCCCTCCTCGTCCACTAGCAACTGAATGCACGTGATGTGCAAAGCTTTCTCCAGTCCAGATCTCTCTTTTGTGCTCCAGACTTCCATAGCCAACAGCCCACCAGATGGCTCCGTTTGAATATCCCTTAATCACCTGGAACTTCCCAGGGCAAAATCAAACTTATCTTGTCCTCCAAGCCTCACCCTTCTTCTGAGTTCCTTAGCTTAGTAGATAAGACCACCGTGCACCTGAAATCCTAACCCCCCTCTCCCTCATCCCTCCACTCTTAGTCAGTTGCCAGATCCGTCCCCTTTTTGATTGGACCTCTAAATACTTCTAAAATCTGTCCACATTTCTCTATCCTCACTACTTCTAGTTGGCTTAGTCCTTAGTATTCTGGCTAACAGCTCAGGCTAATCCAGATTCCCTGGGTTTGAAGTCCAGGGGTGATGATATCTAACCCCCAAAATGTAGCAGGGTTCCCTTGGGCAAGTTTTCGAACCATTTGGTAGCTCAGATTCTTCCTCTGTAAAGTGGAGGTAATAGTATCCACTTTCTGGGGTCACTGTGAGGATTAAATGAAATAATACATGTGACGCACTTAAAGAAGTGCCGGGCACGTAGGAAACGCTGTTGGCTATGGTTACATCACTGTGGTAACTGTTACTATTACCTGAGTTATCCCCAGTCTCCTGACAGATCTCCCTGCCCCAGCTCTCTTCCCTCCTAGCCCACCGGCCACCCGGGAGAAGCTCTGACGCTCGCACAGGGGAGTATGGTACTCCGCTACCAAGTGGCCGAGCAGATTCGGGGCCGAGGTCTAATGACTCCAGAACCCTTGTCTGTAGCTACCAAGCCCCTCTGCCTATTTGCTGGTACTAAGAATGCTTGGATTTGGAAAGCAGGACAGCGAGGAAGGAATGAAACCAGTGGAGGGAAAACTAAGAAAGGCAGAGGCATCCCAGAGTTTCTGTACGGAAGGCATTTCTGGGCAGCCATCCAGCTGCCGGAGGCTGGTACTGAAGCTTGACTGGAAGAGGAAGCGTCAGGTTTTGGTGGGGATGCTGATAGACAGAGTGGGTTAGAGGGCCGAAGTCCTCCCAAGAACCTCCTGGTACCTCCAGAGCGGTCAGGCCCAGGCATGGGGACCAGGTGAGAGCCTGGAGGGACCACAGGCGTGGGCCAGATAGCCTTGGCCATCGGAACAGTCAGGGGCGTCTCTTATCTTTGCTCACCATATCAGCGTCTGGGGAGGAAACAAACGGAAGTGGCAGCATCCGGGCCCCCTCGTAGCATGGAGCTGGTATAAGTGTGAGAAGAGAGGTGGGGGGTGTTTGGGAGGCCAACCACACAGGGTCCCCCCTCCGACCCCCCGTCTCCTTCTGGGAGACAGTCAGCAGGAGCCATGGCTCGTGCTGGAGGACCGCTCTGGGGTGGGGACTGGGCCAGCCAGCTTCTCAGGTTAGCTCTCCCTCTCTGAGCTCTGTGGGCAAGGCTGCTGGTTCTGAACAAAAGCCAGCTGGGAATGGGAAGGCAGGATAGGGGGTGGGCTGGTTTCGGACACGGGCTCCAAGCTCTGCATGAGGCCATATTTCCCTCCCAGGCTGGTTCTCTGGCATCTGAGGCTGGTGACTTGAGTCGCTACCCTTCCCTCTGCCCCCCCAAGAATGGAACCGAGCAGTCCGATGCCCCTGTGTGCTCTGCCTCAGGCCCCAGACTGGCCGACAGTGCCTTCCCATCTAGCAGTCCTCAGAGCTCAAGTGCAGGACAGCACTTTGCCAGGAAAAGCCTGCCTGCTCCCTCTCCTCACCAGACCCCTAAAGAGAAGCCCGCTGCCCGGGCTGAGTTGTGCACCTCTGTGAGCAACCTCTGGGAGAGGGCTTCCCCGGCACCGAGGGCTGCAGGGCTGGGAAGAGAGCCCTGGAGGGAGGAAGCTGTGCTCCAGCTTGTCTGACTCAGCCCATGTGCAAATGAATAGTGTTCCTTTAAAAAAATCAACAATCGGGGCGCCTGGGTGGCCCACTTGTTAAGTGTCTGCCTTCAGCTCAGGTCGTGATCCCAGGTCCTGGGATCGAGCCCCACATCGGGCTCCCCACTCTGCTGGAAGCCTGCTTCTCCCTCTCCCACTCCCCCTGCTTGTGTTCCCTCTCTCGCTGTGTCTCTCTGTCAAATAAATAAAATCTTAAAAAAATAAATAAATAAAATAAAAATCAACAATCTTGCAATTTCTGGGATCCATGGGATTTTTGCCGCTTAGGTTGAGGGTGGGAGCAGCAGTTTTTCACCCCAAACCACATGAAGGCAAATTCCCTCAGAGCCACGCAACCACATCCCCTGCCTTTCATAGCGGTGTTCTACCTCCCACAAAAGCTCTGGGTTCTCTGTCATGCTTTCTTTTCTCTTCCTGGATCCCAATTGTCAAGCCTTCAAGAAAATGCACTTCAGTCCTTTGTCACTGAGTGTAATTTGATAAACTGAGCAGAAACACACTGCTCTCCCCATCCTTTCAAAAACTGTTGCAGCCAGAGAAAGAGGCTGAGGGAAAGAGATCTGAGGTCTTTGAATGGACCTTTAAGCACGAGCGCCCGCACACGCACACACACCCGCACACACGCGCGCACACACACACACAGAGTCTCATGCACATACCAGGACACACAGTTGCCTGGGATGGGAGGAGATGGAGTCCCAGAGTCTCGTGCGTGGGGGCCTGGCCCTGGGGTCCCCGGGGCGGATGCCCTCCCAGCTCCCAGCGACTCCCCTAGTTGCAGGCCTGGTTGCAACCGCCCAGTGGGCGGTGCCAGGGCAGGTTTCAGGCTATAAAGGGCTCTTGGCTCCCTGGGCCAGAGGAACGCCATCGCTGCGGCAGTGTCCCTGCCAGCCACAGCCAGCCTGGGGCACTGCCGCTGCCCCATCGCCTACCAGGCAGGCTACTCTTTTCCAGGCACTGCCGATCTGGACACAGCTGTCCGCTGCGTTCCTCCCACCCACCCCGTTCTCTCCATCGGCAAGTCCCCTTTTGAGTTGTTTTCTTCTGGGTTGGGTGTGGGTGGAAGGGGAAGGACGGGGTATGGGAGCTTTGACAGGGGAGGGTGGGGGGCTTTCCACTGCTTTGTAAAATTCCTTCTGGGGCACGTCTCTGAAGCTGAGATTTCCGAGATGAGGTTTGGGGTGAGGCTCGTTCCTTATTCGGGCAAAGGAGAGAGCAGCAAACTTCTTTCCCAAGGGCCCCCCCTTCCCAGGGCGGCGAGCGGGTGGGTGAGGGGCTCTCTCCTCGCCGGTGGTCTCGGGGAGGTCGGGAGTGAAGAGCCAGGCTGCGCCTGCATCTGACACGGGCAGGTAGAGACACTTGGACAGGGGTCGTTGTCTGTAAACCAAGACTAAAGAAAAAAAAAAATCTAGACAGCCAGTGATGACAGGATACCTGGGGGTGGGGCGGGAGCAAGTCACACTAGGGGACAAAGAAGGAGACGAGAAATCAATAATCGGAATCAGCTCCACCGCATCACAAGTAGCAGGATGGCGCCTCCCAAGAGCTGGGTGGGCTGGGTGGGACTCCGGCAGGTGGTGGGTATGAAGGGGTCTGTAAATGTTCTGAACAACAGCCTCGGAGCCTCTGCAACAGCAAGGAAGGGGGATGGAGGAGGATCTGGTTCCTGGGGTTCTAGGAACGCAGCATTCGTGTCACCCCAGTGATTTGCAAGCAGAGCCAGGGTGGCTCCCCTGCCCTAACAGGCCCAGACAAGAGGGGGTCCCCCCCCAGAATACCCAAGGCACAGTCAGGGAGCGTCCTCTAAGCTGTCCTTGAGGACTGGGCACCGGAGGGGCACTGCCGGCCTTGCGGTGCCTGTTCTGGAAGGAGGGCAGAGAGCGGGAGGAGGTAGCCAGGCAGGCCTCGGGGATGAGTATCCGTGGCCGTCAGCGTGGACCCAGGGCCAAAGGGGCAACCACTAGAGGAGCAGTTTCTCCTACGATTGTGGAGAAGTGGTGGAGGGACGTATCTGAGTAAGAGCGGGTGTCCCAGCGCGGGGGGCCTCTGCTACACAGCTCCTCGGAAGGAAACAGAAGGTTGCTTCCCCACTGGACTTGGGGTTTTTCAGGAAAGGGGCCTTGCCAATGGCAGGCATGGACTGAGAGGTCTTAGGATGAAATGAGGACCAGCCTGAGGCCTGGGGAGGGTTGAGAGGGAGTGGAGAGCTGATTTCTCAGGACTTCTGGATGCCAGCAAGACGGGATGGGGCAAAGAGCAGACAGAACTACCTGAGGTCAAATTCTGAGCCCTATCCCTCTGGCTAGACTACCCAGGTCCAGGTGGGAGACCTGGAAAACCTTGCATACACTCTGTAGACCCCTGAATACCAGCTCTGCGTCCTGCCCACCACCTCCTGGTCTCTGCTCTCTGACCACCGTTCTCCTTGGGCTCTGGTTGGAGGAAGCAGACGCAGTTTTAGGGAAAAGAAAGAAAATAAGTGTAAGTTTTTAAAAATCCAGGCCAAAACTATGCAAAAGTGAGTATAAAATTGACAACTCTGTTGTCAGCTTTTACGGTCCGAATGGACATTAAACAAAGGGGCAGATGCCATGTGGGATAGGACCTCAGGTCTCATGGGGCTGTGTGCTCGTTTGGGGGAAGAGAGAATAGACAGTACAGTGGGGACGGGAGGGCTCCGGGCCTCAGTTTTCTCATCAGTACAAAAAGTAATATGTATATGTAATATCTAAAAAGAGCATTATCGCCCGGGGCTGGGTGGAGATGAAACAAAATAGTGCAGCAGAAGAGATCTGCGGGCTCTGCGGACTGCGCGCATAGAAGGAATTTGAAGGGTGCAATGGCCTCCATTCCTTTGGGCATAGAAATTCCCGGGGAGCTCTGTGCCTTGATGAGGAGCAGGCTTTGGGGCCGATTTGCCCCTGTGGATGGGTGTTTTCTGAGCCTGGGGAGAGGGTGCAGAGGCTGTGCCTTGCTCATCATGTGCATATTCTAAGAGTGCCTGTGGCCTGCCCTCCGCATTCTCCCCGCCCCTTCTGCCAAGCACTGCAAAGTCCATCCGTGCAGAACTCCATTTGAACCAGCATCCCCATGACGGATCCCCCGTCCGTTCTGACTGATTTCGAGGTGTCTGAAGGCCCACAGGGATATGAAACACAAGCTGTGAGCCAAGGCTTCAGAGCACTGCAGGCAATAGCTGGAGGCTGGGTGTGCCCTGGGCCCCAGGGAAAACAACTGTAGATGGGGTTGGGATGGAGGAAGAGTCTACAGGATTCCCTGAGATACTAGCTGCAGCCAGCCTGGAGGGAGATGGATGCTTACGGGGGAATGGGTAGATCATTCCCAGGCCAGAATGAGAAAAATATTCTGTCCGATAGCCCACTCTTGCTCCTTGAGCCTCACGTGTTGAGCTGCGACCCACCTTTGGGGCAGTCCACCAGGGGCCAGCCACATTCCTCTGGCCAAAGGAGGGGTTGGGTGATGTTCGAGAGGACTGGGGTTCAGTCTGGGGTCAGGAGCAGGGTCAATCTGTGACCAGGATTAAGGGTCGATCTGGAAATTAGGCGCAGGGGTTTGTTTTAGGTCAGGGTGATGGGTCAGACTGAGGTCCGGGGCCAGGGTCAGAAGTCCATGTGAGGTGGAGGAAGGAATGTCCTCTGATGGAATCTGACTGGTGAAGATGATTGCTGACCCTTCTCTGTCCTGGCCCCTCCTGGCGAGCCTGCTCCACAGACCCAGCATTCCTACTTTCCCCAGCATCTCCGGCATGTCTTAGAAAATTATACCACCATGGCTTTTCCTCTCTTTTGTCCTAAGTGGTTTTTGGGATTTGAGCAAAGAGATGGTTCCAATTAGGAAATCCAGCAACTATTGCTGTGGGGCTGGGCTGTCCCTGTGGACATTCCCCAGGACCCCACTTGGTGGCTGAGCAAAAAGGACTCAGAATGACTTCCCCATGCCCCCTCCCAACTCCCACTCTGTGGCCTCCGAACAGGAGGAGAGGAGGAAAGTGCACGAAAGCCATCTCCGGGAGTATGGGCAGGGAAGGGGAACACAATGACTCCTGGGGCTGTGATCTCCGCAGAGCAGACGCTCTTGTGGACTTTTGAGGTTGGTGGCTGGGAAGTGGGTGTTGTGTGAATTTGTTGGCGATGATTCTCTGAGTGCATGTGCCTTCCTACGTATGTGTGCGTGCTCACTATTTGCCTGTGCATCTGTTTGTAGCTCAATAAGGCTGTGTGTCCATCGTTTACAGATGCGTGTGTATCTATCCTTTCAGAGACGGATGTCTCTGTGGGTGGGTTCCCCAAGGTCATCTTGCCCATTTCACCACCTTGGGGCCAGTGCTGTGTCTGGGGGTCGGGGCTGGATTCTTAGGGCTCTTCAAAGTAATGGGGCCTCAACAATCCCCTCCAGCCCCATTCTCACCCAGCTTCAACCCCAAGTGGGGAGCGACGTGGCGCCGGTCTCACCCCTCCCGGGCACCCGGTCCCATTGACTGTCCTGTGAGACCTCCCTATTGTGAGGGTGTGCCCCAGCTTTGTATTTCTGGGGCCACGGTAGTCCTGACAGGAACTTTGTGACTGCCCGGGACCCAAGCTGCCTGGAGTGGAAATGTGAGGGCACTGGGGCAGGAGAGGAGCCCTGTGGGAGCCGGCATGCCCGCCCTTTAGGGCTGATCTCCCACTGCGAAGGGAGATTGAGGGCGGGAGGCACAGGAATTGCTTCCCCCTGCATCTGTAGTACTCCAACTGTCCACCAGGTGGGGTTCCAAGGCAGAGAGTGAGAGTCAAGATGACAGCTCTAGAAGCAAGAGACCACAGCTTTCAAATCTCCGCCGCCACTTCAACCTCTGAAGCGCTCATACAGGGAGGGACAGCACATATGCTCGCACCTTAGACGCTCACACACATTCTCTTCTAGTGAACTCTAAAATAGAACACGTACTGGGTGCAGGGGAGGTGTTAAAAGGGGAGTCTAGTTTCGTTTACACACACACCGCCCTAAAATGAAGGTGGGATATCAAGTCTTCGGCTCCGGGAGTGTGAGAGAGCGAAAGACAGAGACTAGGGGGCTGGGGGGAAAAGGACCTACGGGAGAGGGCGAGCCAGGCACTAGCTAGATGATGCCGGGCTTGGCACGCGGAGCTCCATGTATCACAGACACGCAGGAGGAGAGGCCAGATGCCAGACGGATGCACGGATGCACAGACACACAGTTAGCTCCCGAGAGAACACACAAACCCGCAGACACACCGCCCAGCTCCTCAGATGTCGGGCCGACCCAAGGACACACGCGCGCACACACAGGTGCGGCCCGGGCCACACGCACACCTCGCACAGGCACGCGCGCCGGGCCCTCTGCGGCCGGCTCCGAGAAGGTGGCCGCGCTCACCCAGCATGTTTATTTACTCATTTGTATCAATGAACGTTTGTGCCCGACTCCTCCCGCCTCCGGGTGCCGGGGCTGCCGCATTTGTCCTCAGCGCGGGACCCTCACCGGGACCAGCACTGGGGTTCCTCCGACGCTGCGGGGGGCGGGGGGACTACATAGTTAGGGGGTCCGAGAGGAAAGGCTGCAGCGTGAGCCGCCCTGGATGCGGACGGGGAGAGGGGGACATAGGAGTCTTGGAGGATGAGAGACATCTGCGCGGGGGAGAGGGGGCAGTGGTGGCGGACAGACCTTGGCATCTGAGGTTTGGGGATGCCCGGATCCGGGATAGGGGACCCCGGCTAGGGGGAATTGGGAAGGGCACATTGGGAGGGTTGAGGGGTCCCGGGAGATAGGAGCCGGCGGGGTTCCGCGGGATTGGAGCTTGGGACCCCAAGCACAGGTCCAGGGGCTTTCGGTGGCCCTCAATCGAGGGGCAGTCTGGCGGAGACCTCAGCCGCTGGGGCGACGACCCACACGGGACTGCCCGGGGCGGGAGGAGGGGGCCGGGGACCGGGAGGGAGGAAAGGAGGGAGGGAAGTAGCCTAGCAGCCAAGCGGGCACTGTGCGAGCGCGCACCGTGTGTGTGTGTGTGTGTGTGTGTGTGTGTGTGTGTGTCCTCTCGTCCGTCTGTAGGTGCCGAGCTCAGCGAGACGCCGGCGAGAAGGAAGAGGAGGCGAGAGGTGAACTGAGTTTGATCCTGCGGCGGCTACAAGTGGGTCCCCGGCGGGCGGCGGGCGGCGGGCGGCCGGGGCGGGGCGGGAGGCCGGCGGGCGCTCACACGCTCCGGCCGCCGGCCTCTCACCACGCCTCCGGCTTTGTGAGCGCGGGGGGGCGGGGGGGAAGTTGGGGGTGGGGTGGGGTGGGGTGGGGTGGGGGTGGGGTGGGGGGGCGGGCTGGCGGGGCGCCCACGGCGCAGCCTCCCGCCTCTATATAAACACACGCATCGCCTCGCTTTGGACTCAAATTCACATTGAGAGAAGCTTTTAAAACCACCAGCCCTGAAATCCTGCCTCCTGCTTTTCCCCCTCTTTCATTCCTTTTGCCTCCCTTTCTTTTTTCCCCCTTTCTTCCCCCAGCAGCAACTCCAGAGCCGAGAGACCGCGTCCCGGGACGGATTGCCTTTTCTTAATTGATACAATAGCCCAGCTCGGGTTTTCACCTCCTCCCCCAACCCCACCCCGCCTCACCCCGCCCGCCCGCCCGCCGCCGCCGCCGCCGCCCCAGCGCCCGCCCGGGGCTCTGTCGCCCGCCGCGTCCCGTCCCGGCTGCGGTCCGCCGGCTTCGCACCCGCGCTCCGGCCGCCGCGCTCGCCGCGCCGCCTCGCCCGCCGCGCCCGCCGCGCCCGCCTCGGGGGGTGCAGCGGCGGCTCTGCGGCTCGGGAGCGCCGCCCGGGGCAGCCCGGGGACGCTAGGCTCGGGCCTCTCCACTCGCCGCAGCCGGGGAGCCTTCCCCCTCACCCCTAAAGTTTCTGGGTTCGTTGGAATTTTTGGATTCAGATTTTTTTTCCTTTTTTTTTTTCCACCTAGGAGTTTGAGGGGAAAACTTTTGACAAATCGATCGCACTTTCTCTCCGCTAGCTCTTACGAGAGAGGCTCCCGCTGGACTAAGTTTTCCAAAGTTTTCCGAGTGTGATGGTTGCGGGGAGAGCTAATCCACCAGCTTGATTCACCGCTTCATCTCACCACCCCTCGAGCATCCCCTAAGCCCGCTATAAGGGAACAAACAAACAAACAAGCAAACAAAGTTACACCCCGAGTCGCCTCGTGTCTCTTCTCTCTCTTCTTTTAGGCAATTTTTTCCCTCCCTCTCTCCGCTCCCCTCGCAGCCTCACTCCCCTTCCCTCGGCCCCTTCCTCCTTCTCCGTTTCGGCTGGAGGTGCCAGGACCCCCGGCCGCAGCCTCCCCTCCCCCGCCGCTCGCGTCCCTTCTCATCCGGCCCTCCCCTCCCCCGCCGCGGCCGGCACAGCCAATCCCCCGAGCGGCCGCCAACATGCTCTTTGAGGGCTTGGAGATGGTGTCGGCGCTGGCCACCCTCGCCGCGTGCCTGGTGTCGGTGACGCTGCTGCTGGCCGTGTCGCAGCAGCTGTGGCAGCTGCGCTGGGCTGCCACCCGCGACAAGAGCTGCAAGCTGCCCATCCCCAAGGGCTCCATGGGCTTCCCGCTCATCGGAGAGACCGGCCACTGGCTGCTACAGGTAAGGGTGCGCTCGCCCCGCGGCTCTCCGGGGTCCGCTAGCGGCGAGCGCCGGGCAGTTGGAGCGGCGGGCCGGCCAGGGGGCGCCGGGAGCCTGAAGGCACGGGTCCCCGCCCCGCCCCTTCCCTCCTCTTTGCCGGTGCAGCCCGGGCTTGCCCTGCCCGCCTGCGGCGTGGTTCGGAGCCCACCGGCGCCGGGTGCGCAAATTCTGGGGGCTGATAGGAGAAGTCCCCGGACTCGAGAGGGCTCCCAAGACTGACTTTTCCCGGTCGCGGGCGACCCAGCAGGGGTGCGTGGACCGTCCGGGGGGGCTCCCCGCGCGAGGCGAGCCGGAGGGGGTGTCGGGTCGTGAGCAGTTTTCGCCTCCCCTTCGCGCTCCAGACCCCTGTCGCCGTCGGCTTCCGGGGCTTTGGAGGTGTCACTGGGACCCGAAAACTGAGCCGGGGAGAGGAAGGAGCCAATGACAGCCAGAATTGCCCTTTTAGACCCCGCTGTGTTCCCGCCGCGTCGTCGGCTGCGCTAGGTACAACTGCCCTGGTCCACAGTCCAACAAAGTGTGTGTATTTAGTGGTGGGGAAGGAAGGAGGTAACCCAAGGAAGGTGAGAAGCCCGAGACCCGAGGGTTCTTGGCTTTTAAGGAAAAGGGTCTATTTACTTATTGGGTGGGGACACTTGAGCAGGGGAGAGAAACTTGGGATTGGTGTATGAGATCCGAAGAGTGTGTGTGTGTGTGTGTGTGTGTGTGTGTGTGTTGCTAGACGCCACACAGCAGCATACTGCTGGTGATAATGGGGGTGGGTGCGTCGGAGACCAGACCCAGGTAAGTAATGGGGGGATTAACCTGGAATTAACCTCGTCAAGTGCTAGACAAACGCTTTTGCAACTTGATATACACCAGGTTTTTTTCTTTTTGGGGTGGGGGGAGCCTCTGGTTAACTGCGGGAGGTGTGTTGTGTTCGGGTGAACATCCGTGTTTGTCCGGAGGATGCTGATGGGAGTTAAGAGAAGGATGAATGTCTGAAGACAACGCCGGCAAGGGTGAGGTGAGGCGGTAGGCGACGGCACAGACCTGTGGGTTTAGAAGTGCGAAAAGCATGGCTTGAAATTAATAGACGCGTGCAGTCCGCGAGCGCACACACATACACCATGCCCGGCCCCGCCCCGCGGCAAGTGACAGCGGAGCGGGGGCGGGGAGGGGGGCGTGCGGTTCCTCCGCGATGTGGTCTTCCCAAGTCCCAGAATCGGCCCATCTCTTTTGGGGATGCTCAAAGAGTGGGGTGGGGTTCGCTTTAATCAATGGGGCTACCCTCCATAAAGAAATCCCCAGAGCCTCTTCCATGCCACCACACTTAAAGAGTTAACTGCGGCGGTGGTCTAGGCTTTTGGCCGAGAATTTAGGAAATAAAGTAACTCACACGGGCATCAGCTCCCGTCTCCTTAGAGCCAATCTGCGGAATCCGTGGTCTGTCGCCCCTCCCCCCCCTTTCCTGACCTTTCTCTGCTACCCCGAATGTCCCCCTGACCTTTTCTCCGAATCCCACAAGGGCCCCTGGGGCTCCGTGTGCAACCCGCACTGAAGTTGGGGAAAGGGAACCAGGCCTACGCCTCCCCTTCCATCAGCCCGCGGGGCCCTAGACTCTGCCGTGGGAGGGAAATGGGGGATGCCTGTAGAAGAGCGCTGAAGGGGTTAATGGGAGCCCTCTGAATCCCAGCTTTATTTTTTTGGAGTCATTTATCAGATTTTACGGGGGGACCTCCAAGGGCTCTCCGTTTCCACCGTGCGCCATCTAAACAGAGCCTAGGGCTAAAAATACAACATTTTTGTATAAATTGGACTCGCGGCCCGAGCGGCCGCCCCTATGAAAGTCCTCTTTGTGAAGACGGTGGAAACGGCGGACAAATAACTCTTTATTAATGCCACAAAAAACGCACTTTAATTATAGTTAGGCAGATCAGAGGCGGGAGGGGGACGGCGGGAGAGAGGCGGCGGCGACCTCGGAAAATTCACAACCCAACTTTTGTGTCGAAAGAAAAGAAAAACAGAGGAAAAGAAGAAGAGGAGAGACGGAGAGTCAGACGGAGCGAGGGAGAAGGGTATAGCAGACGGAGGGAGGGAATCCCGCTCCTCAACCCCCCCCCTTGGTCGCACCTCCACCCTCGCCTAGATTTCTCTTAAAGGGGTAGACGCTGTCTAGAGCTGCGGCAGGGTGGGGAGGAGGGCTCTCTCCGACCGGCCAACCTGCGAGTGGGGTGGCGTCCCCGCGGCCCAGCCCCCCGTCTTGGAGGCGCGGGCGATCTGGGCTTGCTCCCTGTCGCGCGCCGGGGCCGGAGGCGCATGTGGAAAAGTGATTAGGGCTCCGGGTTCTGCAGAGTCACTTTTCGGCAGTGCTGGGGTGTGTACACATTTAGCTGGAGAATACTTTTCCGTAGAAGAAAGGAAAGTGAGGAGAGGGACCAACCGGTGAAAGGGGATGCCGAGGTGTCCCTGCGGGGGTGCATGACTCCGCAGGTCTGGAGTCCGCATCCGCACGTCGTCGGCCGCCAAGCGAGAGTGCCGGACAGGTGGCGCCCCTCCCCTTCGCACCCGGTGCTGCCCTGGCGGGAGAAGGGTTAACGCGGGGTGGGGTGGCGAGCGCCTACGTCAAAGGTGAGCCGGACGCCCCTGCCCCCGCCCCTCGGAGGTCCCCTCGGTTTCCGGTACCCGCGCGGGGGCCCGCTCAGACAGCTCCTCTGCGCGCGGGGCCGGGGCCGGGGCCGGGGCCGGGGCCTAGCCATCCTGGGCGCGCGCCGTCGCTGCCGCCGCCGGGGATCCGGTTACCTGTGACGGCCGCCCCGCCCTGCCCCGCCCCGCGGGAAGCGCCTTCCTCCAAGCTCGCGTTCCAAACTCCAGGGCGGCGACGAAAATCCTTCTCAGTTATTCCCAGGGCAGATTGCATTAGGAAAATTGCGGCTCTCGGCCCCGTGACCCTACCTTACAGATCCCTCAGAGGGCCGCCGGGTCCCTTCGCGGCCCACCCCTGAGAACGGAGGAAACCCCAACCCCCTTCTGTAGTGACTGCCTCCGGGCACCGACCGCTCACCGCTATAAATAATCTTTGGCCTGCGGCCACCCCGCGGGGTCTCGCCAGCCCGTGGCCGGGAGCCTGGAAATATTTATTCCGAGAGGCTCCGGAGCGTGAGGCGGGGGAGCGAGGGGGAGGGGAGCGGAGGCTCTAGCTTCGGGTCCAGGTCCCGCCATCCGGGATACCTTTTTCCTCCCGCAAGTCATTACCAAAAAACACCCTCCCGACGGGTGCCCCGGGCCTCCCGCCTTCTTGCATTATTTATTATCCTCTAGGCCCTACTTCCCAGTACTTGTGCATGCTATGAAAAATAAAACCTTCGTGCGTGTTTGTGTGTGTGTGTTGGGGGGGGGTTGGGGGGACAGGGGACTGGCGGCCCGGGCGGGATCCTCCGTTCCTCCCCCACGGGCCCTCCGGGCTGGGCCTCCGGGACATCCCATCTGGAGATGTACGCCCTGAGAGAGGTCTCTTCCCTGGTTCCCGCAGGGTTCCGGCTTCCAGTCGTCGCGGAGGGAGAAGTATGGCAACGTGTTCAAAACGCACTTGCTGGGGCGGCCGCTGATCCGCGTGACAGGCGCAGAAAACGTGCGCAAGATCCTCATGGGCGAGCACCACCTCGTGAGCACTGAGTGGCCACGCAGCACGCGCATGCTGCTGGGCCCGAACGCGGTGGCCAACTGCATTGGCGACATCCACCGCAATAAGCGCAAGGTAAGAGCTCTCTCTGGGCGAAGCGCCCCGCAACCCTGCTCTGACCCTCTTCTTCCGTGCACCCGTCTCGGGTGTAAAGAGTTTGCGGAGCCCCGGGGACTCCCCCACCGAATCTGCGCCCTCATTTGCACACCATGCTAGACGATCCCAGTTTCGTGCCTAGACTGCTGCGGTCCGGGATCTAGAGCCTGCAGGCCTCCCCCGAGTCTGCCCGTTTGTCGGTCGGCTGTGCCGTTCCCACTACCGGGGCCCATCGGTGGCTGTTGCGGGGAGGTGGTATGGACAGAGCTCGAACACGCAGGGAGTACGGCGTCCAACGCCGGTCCTCGCGTGCTCCACAAAACCGAGAAATAAAAGGGCAGATGGTGGTCCATGCTCCCCTTTTCGCCCGGTTTCCCTCTGGAATCCCGAGGACTGGAGACGGATCTTTGGAAAGCCAAACCTAGCCTTTTTGCCACTGGTTGCTTAAGGGCGACGCGGGCAGGCGCAGGGAGCGGAGCACCTTGTGCGCGACAGTAGCAAGGCCTCGTCTGGGCGGGGGTGGGGTGGGGTGGGGTGGGGTGGGGTGGGATGAAATTTGGGCCACGGCCGCACAGGTCTGGATGGTGGAGGAAGGCGAAGGGTGGGAGAGCAGCGGCGGCGCTGCGAGGGATCAAAGCGCACCTCCCCCCTCCCATAAAGAGGAAGAGAAAGTGGGTGTTTATCCTGTGGATTTCCCGAGCGCCTGGAAGAGGCGCGGAGGAGGAGGCGAGCCAGCGCGCACGGAGCGGCCCGAGGCTCCCCGCCCCCTCACAGGGCCGCGCCGCCGCCGCGGCGGCACCGAGCGCGGGCGGCACGTGCTGTTTGAACTGCAGTAACCCGAAAGCTGAGCCGCGGGCGGGCGGGGCGGCGGCCCGCCGGCTTAAAACGGCCAGGGACGGGACGCTGCACGACCTCCCCTCCCTCCCTGTTTTCCATTGGGTCAGAGGGCTCATCCAGGTTTAAAACCGTAAGGAAAGAGAGAGGCAGCCTCTGATCTTCCAGGAGCAGTGGCAGAGTCTGGGAGCGGGGCGGGGGGGCGGGGGGGTGGTGAGCCGCCCCCTCCAGCAGAAGTCTAAGTGAAGAGGTCTTTGTGAACGTAGGAATTAATCTTGTAGTATTTGATGTCTTTTGAACTGCCTGCGAAGAGTAGTTTTCCATAGCAGACAAAAGGAGGCAAATCTGTTGGAGGAGACAACCCCCTCCCCGTAAAGCACGGATTTCAGGGACTGGAAAGGGGCTTCTAGGGTAGTCTCCCCCATGTGCCTCACTAGAGCGGGAAGCAGCTGACAGGCCCAGGGGGCAGAGGGGAAGTGGCTGGGAGGGGGCTATGGGCTCGGCAACGGCGGCTTATAACATGTGCTGGACGCTGTTTTTTCTCAGTCTTTAGGACTCCACCCAAAGCCTGTTCTGAAGAGTGAGGAGACAGCCTGAGACTCAGAAACCCAGCTCCAGGGACTATGTCTGCTTCCTCATTTTATCTTTATAGAGGCGTTGACAAGAAAACAGTCATTGTCCCCTTCTCACAGAAGGGGACACTGAGGCTTGGAGAGTTTGAGAGACTTGAACCAGGTCAGGAAGCAAAGAAAGGGCAGGACAGGGCATGCAACACAGGCATCCATGGGAAGAGTTGTTTCTGGGCCACCAAGCAGAGCCTTACTTAGTCCTGCCCACCTAGGCTTGCCAGAGCTGGCCGTGGGGGTGGGGAGGAGGTGCTGGGAGGAACAGGAAGGCTGGATCAGGACCTGCTGTGGCCTCGTGGTTCCACCTGCCCTGTGCCTGACTTGACTGTGGGCCTCCAGGTGGGGAGGGCCCACCTGGAAAGTCCCAAGGTTTTGGCCCACATTGTCCATTTGGGAGGAGGGAAGGAGACCACACAGAGGACGCTACCAGAGGAATGCGGCAGGGAGAGATGGGGACGGGCAGGGGTGGGGGCCGAAACAGAGCCGCGGAAGAGTCATCGATGGTCTCCCTCTTTGGGGCACCCTATCCTCTGGCTCCTAGGGGATAAGAGGTGGCCAGAAAGCAGTTCATCCTGAGAGAGGCTTGGGAACCCAGTGCAGGGGCCCTCTCTTTGTGCGTATAATGTGTGCTTGCTATGTGCCATGTGTCTGGGGCCTGTGGGAAAGGGGTGCACAAAAGGGCCCTTCCCCCCAAATCTCGCTGATTCATGTTCCATCAGCTTGGGTTTACTGAACCAAATTGAAGGCTTTGGGTGAGGCAGAGCCAGAGGTGGGACAGTGGTCAACCTTGCCTCAAGAAGTAGAGTCCAGCTGGAGGGATGAGAAGAGAATAATCAGGGGCTTGTTTTGGTCCTGGAGAAAATGGCCAGTGTGCTGGACCCCAGTGCCCAGTGGACCCAGCCTGGCCAGGGTCGGGGGTGTGCCACGCACAATGCTTTATCCAGTCCACACTGCAGTCAGGGACCTGGCTGGTGAGCAGGCTGCTGGGCCAGGCCTGGGCCTGGTTAGGATGTACTCACAGGAATTAAGGCCCAGGTGTGCTGAGGCCTGACTGGCGGGAGAACTAGGAGCGTCACTGTTTCCATTGGGGCTGGTGGCCCACCCCTTCTCTGGGAGGTCTGACCAGATGTGCTGGGAAGGGGCTTCTTACAGCCATCGCTGAACTCCAGGTGTTTGCCCCTCCTGTCCTGGTGGTCTAGGGCCAAGATGCCTGGAATTGCCAGGAAGAAAATCCAGAAAGTCTTGCCCAGTCTAACAGAATCCTCTTGGGAAGCCAGGCCCCTGTCCCTGTAGCCACTACCTCAGACTCTGTCCCTTCTCTTTTGTAACCTTCCCTCCCCCAGGGGCCTGGGGTGTCTCTGATTAATGGGGGAGGGATGTCATCCTTCTTTGTGTATGCGGAGGCTGGGGTATTGCCCTAGAAGGAGTGTGGTAGGGAAGAGTGGGGGGAGGTTGTCAGAGACACAGAGGAGGAGTGTGGGGGGGTAGTTCTGGAAGCTCCAGCGCACAGTCCCACACCCCAGAATCAGGCATTTCCTCTTTTCCTTTGGAGATAGGGAGGGCCAGCAGCTTCAGGGGACCTCAGACTGTAGCCCTCCCAAAACTTGGAGAGCATCCCAGAGGATGCACTTAGTCCTGGATTCCTGGTGTCCTAGAGCCTCCAGGCATGGCTCTCTTGCCCTTCCAACCCAGACTCCTGGCTACAGGGACTTCTGTAGCTAAGGCGAAGGTGGGGGAACAGCTCCCCAGGCTTTGGAGGTAGGATGAAGAAGCCCTGTCTACCTACATACCACCCCTCACGGACCTGGCCTTTGGGCCCTGTCCCAGGTAGGAGTGGAGGGCAGGCTCAGGATCACTGCACTTCTCTCAGAAACCCTGTCCGTCCTGCAGTTTGTGTTGGGCTACAGAGTCTAGGAAGTGCTTCAGCAGGAGGGCAGAGCCAGGAGGGTTTGGGGGACTTCAGGGAGGCCAACCCAGACCGGCTCTTGATGGCCTTGGGACCAGTGCACAGCCTCGGGCTGCAAAGTCTCCCCGGGCTCAGCTCAGGGCAGCAGCTCTCACCTGCGTTAGGAAGGGGGGTGGCCCCGCCAGGCAGCCCTGCTCCTGAGAGCTCTGTCCCAGCTCCCTGGCGTAGGCACACAGCCTTTGTTCTGCCAGCCCAAGAAGTCCTTCACTCAAAAGTTACTGTAGCACCAGCCAGTGCGTGCAGGGGCCGCTGAGGGGGTGGGAGGCAGGAGCGGATCTCTCTGAAGGTCAGTGTGGGAGGGAGCCCACAGCCAGCCAGCCGCCAGAGCGCCTGAGAGTGGGTGCCTCCCTCCACTTGCCCTGTGCCAGGCAGTGGGCGGGGGTCTGGCCGGGCCTAGGGTCCGTCTCCTCCCTTTTCCCTCCTTTCTCTGTCCTCCCAGGGCAGGGAGGGGTCCGAGGCTGTGATGCTGATGCGTCTGCGCACTCTTCCAGCCTTGGGAGACAATTCTGGCCTTGACAGAGAGTGGGCAGGCTTGGCTGGGGTCTGCTCTGGCCCTGAGCCCCCTGTGCCGACCATTGTATCCATTCAGGCTGCCCAGGCGGAAGGGCCGGGGTTGGGGGTGTGCCTCCAGGGGTGGGACATGCTGCAGCAGGGACAGAGCAGCCAGAACAGCTGGCCTTCTCCTGGGAAGAAACTTGGCCATAAAGAAGGGTGCCCTTAGGGTTCTTGGATAAATTCAGAGCCCCCAGGACGGGTAGAGGGTGGATCAGTGGGGCTTGGAGTGGTGGGAGTTGGGGTTCGGGGCCATTGGTGGGTATGGCCAGTCATGGCCTGGACTGCGACATCAGGAGGACCCTTCCCCCCTTGGGCCTCCGTTTTCTGAGGGGGTTTTACTCTGGCTGGAAGAGGGATGAGTGTCTGGGCAGACCTAACCTTTCAGATTCTGGAGCTCAGCAGGTATCTGCCAGCACGGCCTTCCCTCCCCGACCACGTGCTTTTGTCCCGGGTGGAAGAGTTAGGGGAGACAGAGCTAGAGTAAAGTGGGGGACAGGCGCTCTGTTGCTGTAGGTGCCGGGAAGCCAGAAGCGGGCACAGGCCAGAGGGTCTGGGCCGGCCCTTCCCAGCCAGAGTGGCTGAGTGGGGATTGGCTTGGGAGGCAGCCCGGGTGAAGCCAAGGCCTGGTGGAAATGGCAGGCATCTGGGAAGATGACGTCCGCTCGCCCTCCGCCTTCCTTGAGTATAAAGTACACACCTTGGCGTCACCCGTGGCCCCGGCGCTGCCTGCGCTCTGTTGCCCTTTCCACTCGGCAGGCCGGCAGGCCGGGGCTCCGGCGGCTTGGCTCGGCGGGTAGCCTGCCCCAGCCCCGCCCTCCAGGGCAGCCGCTTCCATTCCTCCCGGTCTGAGTCACCGGCCCAAGCAGTAGGTTCCCTCCTGCTCTTCCCACTCCCGAGGCTGCCTGTCCAGAGGCTGTCTGTCCATCTGCTCATCCATAGGCACCAGCTGCGGAGGGAGAGGGTATCTGGCCGAGCGGGTCAGCACGCAGGGCTCTGGGGCTCCAGCGAGCCGCTCTCCTCCCAAGGGCGAGGTGTGAGAGGCAGGAGGGGGAAGCCTTTGTAGAAACAGTTATGGAGAATTTGAGCCTTGACAAGCCCCCTGGTGCCCCACCGCCTCCCATTCAGGGTTGAGAGAGAACCAGGATGTGGGCCCTTGCGCCATGCGCTTTGCTGGAGAACCCCATGGGGGTGATGGAGGGTTTCCAAGCGCAGCCTTCAAGGCGGGAGGCCAGCCCGCCCTGCCTCTGTGCCTGGGAGTTCCCGGTCCGCCCGTGACGCTCTGCCTTCTCTCTCCGGGCACCAGCCCTGGTGGGAAGTCCATACCTGCTGCCCCCTCTGCAGGGCTTTGCCTGGGCCAGAGCTGGTTCCCGATGACCTTTGTCCAACGTTCTTGGCTCACTTTTGGGAATTCCTAGGGAAGCCCCAGAGGGAAACAAAGCAGCCCTGGCTCCTATTACAACTGTGGTCAGGGCAGACGGCTCTGGGGGCTGGGAACCCTTCCTCTCTTCACACTGAGCAGCTCTGCTGGGCACTTGCCCATGTGCCCGAGTCCTGACCCCGCCCGCTTGCCCGACGTGGCCCAGGCCTCCCTCTGCCCTGGCCAGCACCTCCGCCTCCTCCTGGCCTTTGTGGTGGGTGGTGGTTTCTGGGCTGCCTTGGCGGTGGGAAGTGCCCTCGTTGTTAATCCTGGGCACCAACCCAGGGATGAGGACCTGGCGTTTTCCTGGTGCCTGGGAGGCCCTGATGACTGGGGAACAGCTGGGCTGGAAGCAGGGGCACGGCCTGGGTGAACTCTGAGCAAAGTCCCTTGACTCCGCATGCTTGCCACCTGACCATATGCTTCTCATATGGTCATTTTCTCCGCTTCAGGGGGGCTCTGAGAGGAATCATGGGTAGGACAGCTAGGTGAAAGGGACCCAAGAACATCCAGTCCGCTTATGAAACCAGTGGGGAAGCTGAGCCCCAGGGAGGACAGTGACCTGCTGGCTGCCACTGGTGAGTTCAGGGGCTGGGTCAAGATAAGAGCCTTTTCAGAAGCCCCAGCCCAGAGGCTGCAGGTGCAAGGTGGCAGAGAGCTTCCTGGGGTCATTCCAGCTCCTTCTCAGGACCCCTGACTGCCTAGAGGTGACGCGTGGATCCCCCCACCATTGGAACCCATCTGCTCAGTCCCAGGTTCCCCTTGGTCTTCCTGCCCTCCTTGGACCCAAGGCTTGAGAAGGAGCAATTCAGCTGGCCATCACTAGAGGGCGCAGGGAATGTAACCTTTGGGGCAGGGCAGGGCAGGGCCTGTGGGTGGGTCAAGTCTGGCCCCTCCACAGAGTGCAGTGGGGGTCCTCAGAGACCCTCTGTTGGTAACCCTGGGATGCCCCCTCCTGAGCCACTGTAGCCTGCATGGAGTGTATGCGTGGGGGGGGGGGTGCCTAGTAGGCCCCAGGGGACTCGCGCATTGCCAGATTCTGGGCTCTTTTGAGGGGACGGCATCTACTTTGGGATACCTAGATATTGGCGGTTGTGTGCTCTGTACCTTGAAAAGAGCCACAGAGGTCACCTCATTCAACATCACCATTTCATAGGTGAGGAAGCTGAGGCTGGAGGGCGTGACTTGGCCATGGTGGCGCAGTAAGCTGGTGCATGATCCAGGGTTAAAACTCAGGTCTCTGGGCGCCCAGCCTGCCTTTTCCCACCATGCCGCTGCCCTTTAGAGCCTAGCTGGCTGTGACTTTGACCAGTCTAGGTCTGAGTGGCCTCCACCCCGTTGTCCCCTCCACATGCCCACCTCTGGGCTTGGGTCTCCTGTTTGCGGGAGGTGGGGGGGACCCTGGCCACGCCGTCCCCCATGCCCTCCCTGACAGTACTCCTCAGTCGGCCCTGGGTTGATTGGCTCTAGGCCAGGTGTGGCCTCCCTATCTCTGCCTGGCCCTACCTCCAGTCTCCCCATTGAGGCCTGGGAGCCACAGAGTATCTTTCTGCCTCCCCGATGAACACCTTACTGTTTTGTAAGGGCCCTTGGTTGGCCAGCATTGGGCTCTGGGGACAGGGCCCCATTCCCACCCCATTAGACTCTGATCAGGAGCTGAACTTGGAATCCTAAGGACACCAGGGTGGGCAGGGGGGGGTGGTGGCGCTGAGGCAGAGAGCACTGCCTGTATCCATAACCCTCTGAAGGGAGGGGGCAGCTGAAGTCTCCCTTGGATGTTCCTGGGACCCCCACAGCTGAGTAAGGTGTGAGTGACCCATTCAGACCTGGGCTGCCCTTGGCTACTTCCCATCCTTCTACGTTTCAGTTGTCCCTTAATAGCAGGAGCAGCCCCAAACAGTGCTGGCTTCTCTGCCCCTCACTGGCCTCCTTCCCTCCCTCCGTCTGCCCACCGGGAATTTGGGAATGAAAGTGCTATTGTGAATGCCTGGCTGGGCCACTGAAGGGCCAGCACTGTTATTTCTGCAAACCAGCCCTCCCATTAGCCATGCAGGGCTGAGGCCAGGAAAATGTTACCTTTTCCTCCTCGAGCTGACTGCAGGGGAAATTCTCACATTTACAGTTTGTGCGGTGGTTGTGTTTGGGGGACAGGAGGGGAGGGTGAGCGCGTGTGTGTGGTTTGCGGGGGGCCAGGGTAGGGGAGCCAGAGGAGTATGCGTCTCCTTCCTCTCTGCTGTCTCTCCCCTCTCTGCCTTCCCCAGTGACCTTTCCCTCGGTATTGGTGGGGGTGCCCCTCTTCTGCTCCGGACCCTGGGGGGGATAGAGGATGTTGGTTGAGTGAGTTGCAAAGGTATCAGTAAATAAACTCACATCCTCCCCTCTCCTGTGGGCCATGGGCAGCAGCGTGAAACTGCGTGCTGGGCCATTTGGGTAGGGAGGGGGCAGGAGGGGGTTACTGAGGAAGCAGGAGGATGGAAAGCAAGAGAAGGTGGAAATAGGGACTCATTGGCTACTTAAAATGGACCAGGGAGATGCAAGGAATTAAAAGGGCTTCCATTGGGCATTGTGATCTTTTGGGGGTGGAAAACCTTGCCCCCATTCCCCCGCCTCCAGACTCAGCCACACTGAAGACATTTTGATGGCATAGCTATTAACAGATTCCTTAGGATCTCCACCCATTAGGTGTTTCCCAGGGACTGAGAGAAATTTGGGGGGGGGGGAAGGGGGGTCTCAGGAAGTCCTGCTTGCTGTGTAGCCTCAGACTCTCTTGTTCTTCCATCAGTGGAGACAAGCCACCTACTGCTTTCCGCCTCTTCCTTGTCCAGTCCATGCATCTGTGTTCCACTCTTCCCAGGCACTTCTGCCTGGGAATTTGGGAATGGGTCCCTGCAGTGGAGGGGTCAGCTCCTGTGTAGACCTACTAGCAGCTGGACTGCCTAGTACCCGGGGCTTTGCCACTGTGTGAAGCTCATGCTTTCCTGGGGGTCAGGAAAGGAGAGGACAGCTCAGATCTCCCATGAGTGACATGGAAGGTCCCGCCTTGGAACAAAAGTGCCCAGGAACTGTGCTTTACTCCTATCCTTCCCCTGCCTCTGCCCCAAGGCACAGGCAGTAGGAGGGGGTGTGGAGTAGGGGCGCCAGCGAGGGTTTGTGTCTGGAGGTGGAAAGTGGGGCTCGGTTGGAGTGAGCACCTGGCATCTCTGTGACCGCAGTCCTGGGTGCATGCTGCGGTGGGGGCCTGTGGGAGTGTGTGGGCAGGCGCAAGCCCCTCCAGCCAACTGCCCCCTGCCCTCCAGGTCTTCTCCAAGATCTTCAGTCATGAGGCCCTGCAGAGCTACCTGCCCAAGATCCAGCTGGTGATCCAGGACACGCTTCGTGCCTGGAGCAGCCGCCCCGAGGCCATCAACGTGTACCAGGAGACGCAGAAGCTCACCTTCCGCATGGCCATCCGTGTGCTGCTGGGCTTCAGCATCCCTGAAGAGGACCTTGGCCACCTCTTCGAAGTCTACCAGCAGTTTGTGGAGAACGTCTTCTCCCTGCCCGTCGACTTGCCTTTCAGCGGTTACCGGCGGGTGAGCACCCAGGGCCTGGGAGGAGAGGAGATGGGCATCCACGAGCCCACTTTGGGGGAGAGGCTGACTGACCACTCAGTCACTCACCGGTCACACAGACAGAGGGTAGGTGTCAGCAGAAGGGCGGGGGTGGAGTCTTCACCCGCCGGTCTCAGCAGCTTAGATGGGAAGTTCTCAGAGGAGTCCCTTCCCTGCCCCTCCCGGCCTTGGGAGGGGGCTTTTGGTGAGCCTACCCTTCCTCTTTGGTGACCAGCTGGCCCCCTTCTCCCCCCAGGGCATTCAGGCACGGCAGATCTTGCAGAAGGGCCTGGAAAAGGCGATCCGGGAGAAGCTGCAGTGCACCCAGGGCAAGGACTACTCGGATGCACTGGACATCCTCATCGAGAGCAGCAAGGAGCACGGCAAGGAGATGACCATGCAGGAGCTGAAGGTGGGGACGGCCTCCCCAGTGGGTGGCATGAGCACCCCGGGTTCTCTTTCTGCCCATCCTGCTCCCCTCCCCCAGGGACCATCTCTGAGGGGCTGTGGTGGCCACCACTGCCCGGGGCTGGAGGACTCAACCAGAAAAGAGGCTGTATCCCAGCCTGCTTAGTGTGGGTGCTGTGATGGGGAGGACGAGAAGCGGCCACTATGGGTGGGGCTGCCCAGTCCTGGGAGTGAGTGGGTCACCACAGCAGCTGGGCTCCACACTCTCCATCCCACCCGCCCTCTCTTCTACCATTTAGATAAAGATGCCGAAATTTGGCCTCTAGAAACCTCGGGACAGACTTGGTGTCAGTGGCTTTGTGGGCCCCCTCACCCCCTTCCACCCCCAATATTCACCATTTCGGTGCATTTCATGGTCCCCAGAAGGGCAGCCTCAGCCCTTGGGGAAGAGCAGGGAGATTTCGACCTAACTCTGGTCTCCTCCGCCCCCACCAGCCTATTAAAGCCAGTGGCACTTATACTCTCTCCCTGCCTGCAGGCACTGATTAAGCCCAGCTGGGCTGCCAGCACCCGGACTGTCCACACCGGGCCCCAAGAAGGACTTACTGCCCACCCCTTTGTAGGGTGGGTATACCACCTGAGGAGGGATTCATTAACTCATCCTTGTCTAGACTCTGCCGCCCCGCGTGCCTGCCAGGTGCCCGTGGGGGCTGACCGCAGACTTCTCCATCCCCCCGTCTGTGCTTACCCCTAGTCTGACTCCGGCTTTCCCCCTGCTGAGCCAGTAGGAGCTCCAATGACCTTCCCCTTTCACAAGAAGTATTAGGTGGTGCCATGGCAAGTCAGGGACCCTGGTTCCTTCCTTCTCTGGGCCTTCATTTGCAAAAATACAGGCTTCAGAACGAGCTGACCTGCTGGGACCTTCCCCTGGGGCTCCCACTGCCCAGGTGTCTTGCTCCCCTGAGAACCTTGGCGGGGTCTGAGTCTTCTGGGGACCCCCTCCCCTCAGCCTTCTCACTGCCATCCCACCACAGGTCCCCATGGCTGTGGGCCCAGGTTGCCTCCCCAACCCCGTCCAAGCTCCTGACCTCCCACCAGATGTCCTGGGATGGAGGAAGGGGCTGGGGCTGCCAGCTGGAACGCCCAGGGGCAGACCCACCCTCCTCACCCGCACAGGGCCTGGCTCCTTGGGATTTGTTCTTCTCCTTCTGGGAGCTCACTGCACTGATGAGGCCTGCTCAGGCTGGCTCTGGAATCCGGCAGCGAGTGAGGAGCAGCCCTACCCCAAGGGACTTCCAGGCTAGTGCCTCTGCCCTGGGCTGTGGCAGCTATGTCGCCTGCCCAGCCGGGGGACCGGCCCCGTGACCTGTGTCCATCGTGACCTGAAGGCCACAGCAACGTGAGGCCCAGAGGCAGGGCGCAGCTAGATGACCTCGGGGCACGGGGTGGGGGAGCTGAACCTGGCTCCCCTCTTGCCGCTGCAGGACGGGACCCTGGAGCTGATCTTCGCAGCTTATGCCACCACGGCCAGCGCCAGCACGTCGCTCATCATGCAGCTGCTGAAGCACCCGGCCGTGCTGGAGAAGCTGCGCGAGGAGCTGCGGGCCCAGGGCATCCTGCACAGCGGCGGCTGCCCTTGCGAGGGCACGCTGCGCCTTGACACTCTCAGCGGGCTCCACTACCTGGACTGTGTCATCAAGGAGGTCATGCGCCTTTTCACACCCATTTCTGGTGGCTACCGTACCGTGCTGCAGACCTTCGAGCTCGATGTGAGGCTGGGCCCAGCGGGGCTGGGGCTTCGGGGACCCGTGGGAACACCGCCTGGGGGGTGGGCACTGGCCGATGGGAAGGACCGGCCTTCCTGTCGGGGTGCCTCTGTCAGATGGGAGAGACCCTGCCCCAAATGCTGGGTCAGATGAAGCCGACCAGGCTGTCATATGGGAAGTTGCTTGTGGACGTCTGTAAACAAGAGACGGGACTGACACGCTGCGGGGGGATGCTGGCCAGGACTGGGGGACCACAGCTGGAGGGAGGGTGCTCTCTAGAAACATCTGGGCTGGGGGGCTGGCAGGCAGGAAGTCCTTGGCCCTCTCAGACCTCCTCTGGCTCTCACCTCACCACCTTACTCTACCCCTGCCCCCCATCTTGCCTCCAGGGTTTCCAGATCCCCAAAGGCTGGAGTGTCATGTACAGCATCCGGGACACCCACGACACGGCGCCCGTGTTCAAGGACGTGAACGTGTTCGATCCGGACCGCTTTGGTCAGGCCCGGAGTGAAGACAAGGAGGGCCGCTTCCATTACCTCCCGTTTGGCGGCGGAGTCCGCACCTGCCTGGGCAAGCATCTGGCCAAGCTGTTCCTGAAGGTTCTGGCGGTAGAGCTGGCCAGCACGAGCCGCTTTGAGCTGGCCACCAGGACCTTCCCCCGCATCACCTTGGTCCCTGTCCTGCACCCCGTGGATGGCCTCAGTGTCAAGTTCTTTGGCCTGGACTCTAACCAGAACAAGATCCTGCCAGAGACGGAGGCCATGCTGAGTGCCACAGTCTAACTGCGCCTAGTCTGTACCCCCACCTCGGCCCAGCCAGGCCTGGGGGTGGGTGGTGGTGGTGGGAGGCACCAGAAGGGTCGAAACCTGTGTGTGGGAGGGGGCGGGCACCTGGGGCAGGGGGAGTGGCCCCCCCATACCTTGCCCTCCCCTGTCCCCCCCCCCCCGCCCCGGCAAACCCTACCCAAAGCCAGAAAGGCCCCATCCTTCCAGGGGGCCGGGGGAGGGAAGGACCCTTTTCCTGGCTCCTACTTCTGTCCCAGTCCCTCCAGTTCCCACCGGCTTAGCTCCTGGGAAGTGGCAGGGCGGGGTGCTCCGCATGCCCATTTCAGTGTTAACCGTCAGTGGCTCAGCTGCAGCATTTGCTTGTGATGCTCCGAACTGGTCCCGCTTCTCCATTGCTTTTGCACCCTTTTTAGTCTGAGGGCAGGTGGTTGATGTGGGGGAGGGAGGAAAAGAGGGGCCCCCTTTGGCTCTCAATTCAGCACCCCCCCCTCCTGCTTTGACTCACGCGGGTGGAGTGCCCCTCCTTGTGTGGCCGTCAAAGAACAGCATCCTGGGTAACAGAACACAAGTGCCCTTTGGTGGGGTGGGGGGCTGCAAGCAGCCTGAAGGGGCCCCACCCTTCTGCCCGTTTGGACATTTGAAATTACCTATTGCTGCTACTTTTTCTCTCTTCTGACCTTGGGGCAAAGGAGCCCCAGGCCCTGTCCTCCCAGCATCCTCCCTGGTGGCCCTGGGCATGCGCACTGACATCCCCACCTTCCCACCAGGCAGCCTTGAGCCCATCCTGCTCCCCTGTTACACACACGCCCAAGGCCTTTGGCTCACGGGCTGTACCCCTGCCCCCCCACCTTCTCCCCAGCCCCCCATATTTATTCACTGATATAACCGAATCTTGGTGTTCCTGGGGACTGGAACAAGCCTCTCGCTGTCCCCTAGCCTCTGTCCCAGCTGTCCAGGGCAGGACTTCTGCGAATGACGCTGTCCCCCACCCCCCACTCCTAGGCTCCAGACCCCCTGTGGGCTCATCCTCAGAGCCTCACTCCCCGGGTGAAGTCCCGTGCCTCTGCCTTTGCCCTCGGTGGAGATGGGGAAATGGCCCACTGCCTCCCTCCCTGCTCTGTCAAAAGCCCTGATCATGTGAGGATTTGGAGGCCGCCATAAGCTCCTGCTTGGCCACTGTTCACCCCGGTGCCCCCCCCCACTCCTGCTAGTGAGCATGGGGAAGTATACGGGTTCTTTCTTCTGACAGGGAGCAAGGGCCTCTGCCGTCCCTCCCTTGACCTTCACCCTTGGCCCTTTGCCCTTGGAAAGATGTCCTTGAAGTCCTTCCCACCTCGATGCCACTGTCTGCTTAGCCCAGCTCAGGGGTGTGGGCACAAGATGAAAGCAAGGGGAGGTGAGCATAGGAGGCAGCCCTTTGGCTGCGCTGACTCGGGTCCTCTGCTGTGGTCTCGAGGCAGCTGCCGGGGGGGCTGCAGAGCTGAGGAGGAGGGTATGTGCGATTTGTCAGAAGTGATTTGGTGGAAAACGGGCCGGTCAGGGGATGACTGGGGGAAAGAAGAGTAGCTCCTGCCACTGGCATTTTGAATGTTGGCAATTTGGGATGCCTCCCGGGGATGATCTGGGGGTCTTTGGTGAGTCTCCAAGTGATTTTGTCTGTTTTCAGATTTTTCTTTGCTTTCTCTGTTTCTCTATTGGCTTTTGATGTTATAAAAGCAATGACTCCTCTTCACAAGAAAATCAAAAACACACAGAAGAGTGCAGGATACCAAACTCTCCAGTCCTTCTCCATAGCAGTGACCACCGTGGGCAGCTGCGTGGCCCCCTCCATGGTGCTCAGTGGGAGGACCACAGCCCCCCCCCCCCGACCCTGCTCATACCCCCACGTGGTAGGCTTTAGGGGAATGGGCTCCTGCCTGACGACTGCTCTGTAACCCCTGTTCTCAAGTGTTTTGTTTGGTTCCTACTTTTCCACTACTAAAGAATCCGTGCAGAACAGATATCATTGGCAAAAAGACATTTTTTAAAAATTAGCAAAACCTCTCAATCCACCCTGTACAACACACACACACACACACACACACATTCTGAAAAACAGGCAAACATGTGTAAAGACTCATCAAAGCTTGCAAAAGAGCTGCTTGGTGCACCAGAATTTGTTACCCATAATAAAAGCCCAGTGTCTGGAGGGTTCATGCCCCTTCAAGCTGCCGCAGCCTGCCCTAAATCAATCGTTTTTTGACTGAATATCTACGAAGGCAGTAAGTGCTACTCCAGACAAGAAGCCCACCAGGCCTGGCCCTGGTGGGGCGGCGGGGAGGGGGGGCGGCTGGCAGGCTCTGGGAGGCACCTTCTGTTGGGGTGACCAGCCTGGGAGGGGCCGAGGGAAAGGCTGAGGGGGTCCCTGTGAGGAGGAAGGAAGGATTATTTGCCCCGCTGGGTCTCAAAGGCAACAAGAAGAGAACTGAAAGATGCTCTTGACTCTTGACTGGCTGACAGGAGGCTCCAGTGTTGAAATGTGGCCGTCTCTCGTCTCTGTCCAGCCGTGCCTGTGTGTGTGCAGTCACAGAACCAGTGGTGTTAGATGGGTTCGTTTCCTCACGTACCGTTCCTAACTCGTGTAACTTGACACTAAAAAGACAAAAACCCCACAACACTCTTCCTGCCACGGGCTTGCAGATTGAAGCACTTTCGATGTTGGGCGCTGGCATTTGTGATCTGGGCACCATTCTGACCCTGCCCAGCTCACTATAATATTATTTTATACACAAAACTTTTTTTTTCCTAAATGTTATAATTTTGTGTCTGTCTTTATAAACTATTATAAGTACTATTTTTGTTATAATTCAAAATAGATATTTAGTATAAAGTTTTTGCTGTTAAATATTTGTTATTTAGTAAAATATGAATTTTTTTCTCTATTGTAAACATGGTTCAAAATATTAATATGTTTTTATCACAGTTGTTTTAATATTGAAAAAGCACTTGTGTGTTCTGTTTTGATATGAAACTGGTGCCGTGTGAGTGTTTTGGCTGTCATGTGGTTTTAATCTGTATATAATATTCCATGTTGCATATTAAAAAAAAATGAATGTTGTGCATTTTGTGATCTTGGAAATACTCAACCTGGCTCTTTTATAGGCATCCATAATAAACCGTGGGGACTCACCCTTGTTTGGCTGTCTGGTTTCTGTCTTCTGCGCATCACTGTAAGGGGCCTCCCGGCCACCCGCATTCCCTTCCGCGATGGCCACCTGTCAGGAGGGAAATTCTTCCCCACAAGGCTTGTCCTATGAGACACACCCACCGTTCCTTGTGCGTAGACGCAGAGAAGTCCGTGGCAGTGCCCTGCGAGTAGTAGGTTCCCCTGGGTGGGTGGGAGGCGGCGTGTTAACTGTCTGGCCACTGGTCCCCGAGACCTGTTGGGGGATGGGGCAGCTGGGAGCCGGCTCCGCTAGCCCAGGGTGGCCATGACTAGCTAGGCCAGGCGGCTAGGTGCTGGATGAGGTGACCCAGTGCTGAGGGCCTGTCCTCAGAGTCCATCTTGTTTACTTGAGCAAGGACACTGATATCCATCGCCACGTGACCAACTGGGGAGCAGAGTCCAGTTCTCCTGACTTCTAGCCTCGTGCTCCATGAGGCACTTCTCAAAGCCTATTACATGGGTGTTGCAGGAGCAAATAGGTTCCCTGATCAAATAAGTTTGGGAAAAGGCTTAAGTAGAGCTGGGCAGCTTCCTTCACCACAGGACTTCCCAGGACCTTGAGCCCGAGGATGGGAGCGCCCAGGGGCTGCACGGTGTAGATTGTGCCGTGGAGCTCCCCAAGCCCATTTGACGACCGAACCCATGTCCTCTTTCCTGTTTATCACACTCTGTGAAAAGGTGCTCTGCAGCCTGGCTCACAGAGGCCAGAGGTAAGGCCAGCAAAGGGCATGACATCCGGTGCAGGGACAAGGACCATCCAGGGTGGTTTCCAGGACTGAGGGGCCAGGGGTGGGGAGAGAGGGCCTCACAGTGCCCAGGCTGGTCCCGCCCTCGGCAGTGCCCAGTCCCCTCCCCACAGCCTGGGGAGGGACCCCCTCCTTCCCAGTTGGCCTGAGAAAGGCCTTTTTTTTTTTTTGCGGCTGCAGTGTTGTTTATTTGTTTGTTTGGGGTTTTTTGGGTCCCGTGAGTTAGACCCAGCTTCAGTTCAGAGTCCTCAGGCCCAGACAGGGATGCAGGGCCCCTCCCCACCTGGCTACATGGGCACAGAGCCTGGCCACCCTGAAAAGAGTCACCAACATCTCCTGAACCACACCGCCGCCGCCAGGGCAGGACGCTCAGCAAGCCCTGTCCGCTGCATCCTTTGCCCCAGGCCATCCGTCTTGCTCTTCCCTCGCCCTTCCCCGCTGGGCTGAGGTCTGCCCTCCCCGAGTCTTAACCTCCACCTGGGGAGGGGGAGAGCAGGGGGAGTCCCCTGTTTTCCATAAGCTAAAGCAGAGTCTTCGAGTGGCAGCGACTCTCCCATGGCCACACAGAAGCAAAGGGTAGGGTAGTCCCTGACCCAGAATCACCCGGAACATGGCTTCGTGGGGCTCCCTCCCACAGAGGCCTCGAGGGCCAGTCAGGAGCGGCAGTGAACACCCCCAGCTTCCACCAGGAGCCATGCCATCAGAGGGTCGTGGTTTTTCAAAGTGTCAATTCCATGTCTCCTGGGGGAGGGTCCCCTGTGGCAGCAGAGGTGAAGGCAGTGGGCCTCGGGCTGCCCTCAGTCTGACCACCCCGCCACGGGGCGGGAGGGCGCCGCCAGGGGGGTGGCTGGGCTGTCCTCGCCTGGTCTGCCTGTGCCTCTCCACCTCCACCCCGAGGTCCCCCACACAGCCGCCTGCCCCTGGGATCTCCCGGCCTGGAAGGAGAACGCAGGCTGCTGTGGACAGGCAAACACGGCCTCTGTTTGTCCAGGGATCGGGGCGCCAGCTTGGAGGGAACTCACAGACCGCACATTCTGCCGCCTCCCAGCACTTTTCCAAAACAGCCCGGTCTTGGCCGGGCCTGGCTGCCCTGGGGTGGCCAGGGACTGGGAGCCAGGAACAGGGCAGGGGAAAGCAGGGCCTCGGGGCCAGCAGCATGAGGTAAGCAGGTGAGGCCAGAGCCAGCCCTCAGTCAGAGCCAGCCCGCGCAGCTTTGACGTGCCTTGGAGGGGAAGCGCGAGAGAGGGAGAATGACTCCGTGTCTGTGCTGGGGGCTAAAGGAGACACAAACGTGACTTGCCTCAGAGTCTTCGGGCCGAGCCAGCCTAGTGGAGTCTCTGGAGCGCTGAGCATGGCACAGGGGCACTGATGACCAAACAGTGGGCAGGGATTTGGGTTCAGCGCTTCATCTCTGACCTGACCTCTCTTTCCCCAGAAGAGATTGCTCTGCGCCCCCCCATCCCACCCCCACCCCAGGGACCCTGGCCTCCCAGAAGACACTTATTCCAGCCTTTTTAGCCTTTGCCCCCTCTGGGTAATAAGAATGCCTCCCCTCCGGCCACCAAGCTCTGGTGCTCTGATTGTCTCCCTTCCATGGAGCCCCCTTCTGCACAGCAGACCCATGACAGGGGAGCCCACGAAGACTTGTATGGGAGGGTGGTGCTGGGACACCCCCGCAGGGAGCCGGGTCTGTCCTGGAGGCTGTCTGAAGTACAGAGGGGGTTCCTTGGCTGGCAGTAGCCATGCGGCCAGGCTCCTGGCTCAGCTGAGGGTATCAGGCTCCCTGGGAGGGAATGCAGGTGGTCTGGGAGGCAACGTGCCTGGGCAGTGCCCCCCTGCTTGGCTGCAGCCCCCTTCCTGCCTGGCTGCTCTGCACCACAGAAGCCTTTTTTGCCCTACATGGTGTAGACTTGACATTTTGGTAAGCGCTTCCTTCCCACAGCTTCTTCCTCTGGGATTCAGGCTTGGATCCCCTCTGAGCTGAGTGTGATGTAGAACACACTGTGATTGGTGCCCCCCGAAGGTGTGCAGCGAGAAGGTCTCATCCTGAGCCCGTAAGTGCAGTGCTCATATGGCAACTCTCTGCTAGGGTTCTGGCCCAATGTGTGTCCCGTGTTCATTCTTGGGGAAGGACCTCTGACTGGTTGCCCTGGGATGGGGGTAGAGAGGTGGCACCTAACCCAATCCATCACCACCGCCCATCCCAACTAAACTTCAAGACCACCAGGCCCTACCCAAAGGCCCTACATGCCAAGCAAAAGTCCATGAGGCCAAGTTCCAGTTCCAAAGGGGAAAACAAACAAACTGGGATATCTTCTGGAGTTGGTAGCAAACATAAAAATCATCCTCAAGTTCTAACCTGCCGTGCTATTTCCCCCCTGCTTGGCGGTGGGAGGACTCATCAACCCTTTTTGTGAGGATGTCACCTGGTGACACACGCCAAGGTGTTCACACCAACAGATGCTGAATTTGCTATGCAGACCTGAGACCCAACCTACACACCTGTGCCTGTCATAAGCCAGATGCCTCTTCTTTATTAATTTCATCATTCAAGTCTTGATTAAGTTCCATAACTTGTGAATAACTCCTTATGCCAGTTAGAGCAGGGCTTAGTTTGAAAAAGCAATGCAGATTTCTCAGTACAATACTCCATGCTGCACTTGACTACTACCTGCCTCTTCCCCAGATCTCCCTCACACCGTGTTCCTCTCATTTGCCTGACCTGACTCCCAGCACGAGCTGCCTGCTGCTGGGGGAGGCACGTGTTGGGAGCCCTGCTGTGATTCTCAGAGTTGACACTGTGCATGTTGGACTGTGCACGGGGAGTCTGGGGCTGAGGTCTGGTCCAAGCTCTGTCACCCTCCACCGGTGAGAGATGCAGGACCACCAGCCTCCCGACTTTGGCCTTCTGTTCTCCCACCTGAAAACGAAGGGCTGGAGCTAGGCCTCCTGCCTGCTCCACGGTTAGCTCAGTTCAGATTCTCTCTACTGTGAACAAGAGACTAAACTGAAGTAGCTTTGGCACAAAGAGGGATTTATTGGGAGGATGCCGGTTTGTGTCATGGACTCTGAGGAAGACCTGAACCCCAAGCCATTGGAAGAGCAAAGCAAGGCTGTCCTGGAGATGTCAGCAGTGAGGGGGGAGGGGGCGTGGAACTGCCCTCTCTCCAGTGTGACAGCTCCTGGGGCTCCCTGGCGATGGGCCTTCCAGTTTGACGTTTCAGTTTCTCAGATAGAGTAAATCAGGGAAGGCTTTCTGCAGGAAGAAGTTCCATTTTTTTCATATGGTCCTATGTAGACGGCCTGTCTGGAAGAGCACAAGCCCTGGCTTCTTTTTCAAGTCACCCCAATCCTTGCCACCCTCAAGTACTAGGTCAGGGCCTGATGTCTACTCAGGAGGCCCCTAATTCTCTTGTTGCAGAACTGTCCTTGATGTCTGATGTGACCTCAAGCCCAATTCTACTGAGCAAGGAACTTAGTATATCTCTGTCTCCGTTTTTAATCCACAAAACAGCAGGATCAAATCAGAACTGTACGTGACTGAGTGGGCTTACATGAGACGCAAAGCAGAGCCTCCTCGGAGAGGGGCTAACTCCAGCTGAAGGTCTCTAGGGGCTGGCAGGGTGCTTGCCCTTCCCTCCTGGGGGACCCCTGGCACCTGGCGAGGAGAGCATGGGGATGCACGAGGGGGGTAGAAAGTGGAGCAGCGAGAATTCTCACACACAGTGAGGGCAGTGTAAGATGGTGAAGCGCTCCAGAAAATGGGTTGGCAGAAGCTCCTTGAGCTGACTGGCTACTTCATCCGGGGATTACGGGGATTACCCTGCAGCCGCTCTGCACGTGGGCCTTGGAGACAGACGTCAGAGTCTGACAGTTTCCACACGTCAGTAGCCCGGGCCTCGCTTAGCTGATTCTGCACCTGGGGTCTCACGAGGCTGCATTTTCACCTGGCGCTTGGGCGAGAACCCAAGGGTTGTTGGTAGAATTCTCATCCTCGAAGCTCTAGAACGGAGGCCCTCAGCTCCCGAAGGCCACCCGCTCTTCCTGTCGCATGGCCCCCTGACCACAGGGCAGCTTGCTTGTTTGAGGCCACAGAGTGGCATCTCGGCCACTTCTCCTGTCTCTGACCTCTACACCTCTGATTACATCAGGATCTTCTTTGGATTAACGTAAATTCAGTGGGTCAGGAGCTTTAATCACATTTGCAAACTCCCTTCACCTTTGCCGTGTAATTTAGCCTAATCGCCAGGGTGAAACATGCATTCACCGTCCCACTCACACGCATGTGTGATCCACCAGGGGCAGGAAGCTTCGAGTCACCCCAGAGTTCTGCCTGGACAGCCACGACGCAACTCAGATCCACAGACTGCAGTGCACCATTGGGATGGATTCGTTGCACAAATAAAAAATTGATCAAAAGAAGTCAGACATAAGATTTGAGGCATATCTATATCTCTACATTTTAAAAAGGCAAAATTAAGTGTATTGCCAGGGATGCGTACATAGATGGGTAAAACTATAATGACGAGCCAGACAGTGGTCACCATGAGGGCCAGCCCCCTCCAGGGCAGAGTATTCTTTCTTGACCCCGAGGGTACAGGCAGTAGTTACACTAGCTTCTAACCTGAGATCCATGGCAGGCTGTGGGGGTCTGACACTCCTAGTATTGTATTTACAATGTTTGGGTGATGTGCCTTCTTGGAGGTGAGAGTTCATAGCTTCCAGAGCTTTTCAAAGGGGCCCCGGGATGTGTAGGGAGGTTGCAAAACTGTGCTCTGCATTTGGGTCAGTAATAGTAAAACAAGAAGAGATAGTCTTTATTTTTCTTCATCTATATCCCCGGCCTGATTTATCCCTTTTTACAGATGAGGAGACTGAGGCTCAGAGTGCTAAATAACTTGTCCAGGTTCCCACAGCTAGAAGGTTGGAATCCTCAAGCAGATGCTATTTCTTGGGGTTTTCTCCTGGTGAGAGGAGGCACAGGGAGGGCCCCCCTGTGCAGCTTGTAGGAGGCCTGGGACTCTCCTGGCTCAGGTGTGGACGGCAGAGGGATGGCTGCCTCATGAGCCTGGGGCGCTGGTGCAGAAACTGTCAGGCATGGCCTCTTCCGTTCCCTCCTGTGAGGTGGCAGGCAAAGAGCTGAACAAAAAGACTAGCAGTCCCTTCCTCGGGCTCTGAGATAGCCAGAGGAAGAACAGCTCCGTGCAGCCCCTTCTCTGGCTTTTAGGTGGCCCTAGGGCTCAGGGTGAGCCTGGGGGGCTCCTCGGCAGTGGCAGGCTGGGATGTGCACCTGGGAGGCTGGGTGGAGTGACGTGACCGTAAAGAAGAGTCCAGGGCATGTGTGGGCTCACACTGGAGAAGTGAGCATAAGGTGTGTCCTGAGGGGCCAAACCGGCAGCATGAATACAGGGTGGGGGAAGCCGATGAGGCACGCATGCTTAAGAAAACGACCTCGGGGTCAGGGCTGGCCCCACGCTGGCTGGCGGTGAGCAGCACCTAGAGAACTGGTTGTGGGGTGGGGCCCGTGGCAGGGTGTGGAAGTGTTGAGGGCCAGGAAGTGATCTTTCCTCAGCCCTCAGCATCAACCCCACCCTCACTGGAGTGTCCTCTCCTTTGAAGGGCAGACTGGTGTCTTCCCTGGAGTTAGGGGACCACTGTGAAGGGGGTGCCTTTGTCTGTCCCTCAGGATTCACTCATCTGGTTAGCCTCTCAGGCTGAGGAGGGATGGGAGGAATAGGAGCAAGGTGAAGCTGGGCATGGAGCGCCCCACAGGGCTGGGCCTTGGCGGGGGGCGGGGGGTGCCTCATACAGGCTTTCTGGGGAAGCTGGGAGCAGAGTCTGCCCTCAGTGCTGCCCTTTCCCGGCACTTTCACTGCCTCCTGTCTGTCAGTGCCCTGTCTGTCAGTCAGGCTGAGTCAGAGATGCCCTGGGGTTGGGGGCCGCCTGCCAAAGGCCTGACTCACGAAGAATGGCTGACTGGTTTCCCCAGTCTCTGTCCCTCCCTGTCACAACACGCTGAGGGAGTGAGGGCCGGGGAAGCACATGGCCATCTGTCTCCCTAGCAAGGGGCACCGGGGCGTCTGTCTCGGACAGGCTGATCCCTGTGACTGGGGCCCCGGACTGCCTGCAAGCCTCTCTGACGTGGGCCTCCGTCCGCTCCCGAGCCTGACGCAAAGCACGCATGTGGTCGGGACAGATGTGGAGGAGTGGATGCCATCCTCATTTGCTGGCTGAAAATGACGCTTGAGGCCTCCCCAGCCCCCGCCCGAGCCTGGCTTCCTCAACTCCACAAGATAGGAAGTGCCGCACGGATTTTTGTGCCTCGGTTCAGAAGCACCTAGTCCCATCATTAGCTCTGAGTTCACATTTTGTCTGAATGAGAAATAACTCACACACCTTCGAGCTAAGGAGTGAGCCTTTGAGTCTGCGTGCTATGGAGCAGCTCTTCGGGGACCTGGGCTTCCAGCGGAGGCCGCCGCCGGGCTCCCACGCAACCCGCCCCAGGGAATGGGAGACACCGCAGCCTGGATCTGGGCCTCTGCTCCCAGGCTGTGGAGCGGCCACTCCAGGGCCCGGGGCCTCAGGCTGCTGGAGCCCGGGCCGCAGAGCCGCTGGGGCCGCGTGGTGAGCGTGTGGTGGGCCGACACGGGGCAGGCGTGCTTGGGCATTTGCAGCTCTGACCCTTTTGGTTGTGGCGAGGCTAATGGCTCAGGGGGATAAAACACCCGCGGGGACTGAGGTGGGAGACTGCAGCAGAACCCGTGTCTCAAAAGCAGGATTTCAAGCCAATCTGGGGCAGCAATGTCCCATAGGGAAACTTCTTTTCCCCTTGCGTCCAGCAAACAAAGACAAGGACCAGGTTGCACCACTTGCTGGGCCCTCCGGGGCAGTTGAATATGGGGAGCTTCCAGCCATGGGGCCGGCAGGGGAGTTTGGGCCCTTGTAACCCATCTCATCTGGGGGCTCACGGATAGGGCTGGGCCAGCCATGGCGTGTGGGAGAAGGACCAAGGGCTGTGGGGCAAGTTTTAGGGGTTCCTGCTGGAGGCCATCTCCCTCTTTGGGATGCCAGGCAGGGGGGAATCTGTTTTGAACAAGTTCACTCTTACCTCCCACCTCCTTCCCTTGGCCCAGCCACAAACCACCAACTCCCGTATCTCCTAAACCCCAGGTGCCAGATGGCATGGGGCGGGGGCTCAGTGCTCATGGCGTGGCTTGTCGGGGACTCTGTCAGCATCCAGCTGGGTCACACCCAGCACGGCCGCTGGGGGCCTGTTGTGAGAACATCCCCAAGCTTTCTACAGACTGAACATTTGGCACCGGAGAGGGTCTCATGGGGACCCTCACTCCTGCATCCAGCAAGGGAGCTTCACGTGCGAGGAGTGGGTGCAGCGCACCCTCCAGATAGCGGGTTACTTCACTAACTCCTCTACCCTGCAGCTCACACAGCGCCCCATCCCTGCCGGAGACTGCACCCAGCCTACCCATGTTCCTCTAGATCCGAACCCCCGAGGCTTGCCTCTCCCCAGCCCACCCTTGGTTCTAGGTGAGACTTTAGGCTTGTTCCAGAAACAGGCAGGGAGAAACTTCTCAGCCTTCTCTGAATCCACAAAACATTGGCTCCAGGGGACATCCCCAGCTCCCACCCCCTCCACAGGTGACTTCTCTCCACGCCTGTGTATACTGCCCTCCGTGCCGGGGACCTGGGTCCTTGACTCAGCCTCCCCCAGTGCTGCTCTCTGATTGTATGCGATGTGGCCCGGTTTCCTCAAGGAGAGCCTCTTTAGTGATTCTCGTCACCGAAGTTACCTTGTCACTCATCAGGCACCCTCACACTCTGTAAATGCTTACAAGTAGGAATCTAGGAGCCATGAAGTTAAAAATGAATGTGAGCCTCGTTTGGTCCAAACTTCCCACTTAACAGGTGAAGCATCTGAGGCCCCAAAAAGAAGGCTGAGTGGCCCGTAACCAGCCAGCTGGGGGAGGCCAACTAGTTGACAGACCTGGCTGGTTTGGCTCTCAGGCTAGCAGTTGCCCATTGGCCTCTGCTGCCCTGGCTACTGAGTCAGTGAATGAGTCCCCTACTCAGAAACCAGCCCCTCGAAGGATCTAGAAAAAAAATCTCAGACCTTCTTATACGTGTCAGACAGATCCTGTACCTTCTGAGAAAGGCTCAATTAACAAACCTTATGTATTATTGAGGATGTTTTTAGTTGCAAGTGACAGAAATCCCACTCACGCACACGAAGGAATTTATTGCCTCATATTTAAGGCAGTCCAGGGACAAGCTGAGCATGGGCCCAAGAGATGTTGACCTGGTGCCAATCTGGCCAACTGAGGGGCTTTTTGAGACTGAGGACCCTGAGGGAGGGGTGAGGTTCCCGGCAGGGGGAGGGGTAGCTACCTTTGAGACTCCAAGGAAGGGTGGAGGAGGGAAGCGAATGTCCAGGCCAGAAGGACACCCCCTGGAAGATCCTGAGTCATGAAGCTGTTAGAACTAGAATCTTTTCTTTTCGATTTGTCACCTTGTGAAGTATTTCTTACATACGGAAGAGCATGTAAATATGTGTAGAGGTTTAAAGAATAACAGTAAAGCAAGTACCCTGCAACCACCCCTCAGGATCAGCCAATGAAGTCTGCCAGTCCTGGCCCCAACCCAGTGAAACTCGCCTCAGCTGCGTCCTCCTTTCTTCCCATCCTTCTCAATTTTGAGTTTATTATTCTGTTTCCTGCCTTGAAATGTAGCCCTAAGCAAAACAGTATTTTGTGCCGCCTGCCATTTTGTAAATGGCGTCATTCGCCTTGCACTTGCTTCTTCTGCTTTACATTATGAATTTTGAGATTCCACAAGATTATGTTGATGTGTGGAGTTGTGATTTATTCTTTCACTACTATAAAATTACCTTGATTTATCTATCCAGTCTATAGTGGGTGAGCATTTGATTGTTTCCGAGTTTTTTTTTTTCCCTACCAGAAGCAGGACTTCTATGAATGTTCTTGTGTCCCAGTGAACAAATTCCAGAGTTTCTTTAGAAGTAGGTCACAGCATATGTGAGTACGAGTGTTCAACGTTACAAGATGATGCCAGACTGTCTCTCGAAGTTGTTCTTCCTGTGTGGCTATTCATTTCTGTTCTGGCCCTAATGCTTCAACTGAGAATGTAGTTTCAACTCTGGTCTGGAGAGCTAATTTGATGGAGACGGATGGGTTTCATGGCAGGAAAGGCGGCATTTAGTTCTTGAATGCCCTGCAATGTGAATTCACCAGGGCCTGCAGCAGTCCCTGGGAGACTCGATGTAGGGGCCAGGGAAACCTACGTGAGCAAGCAAGAAGACCAACACTGTGGCTTCATGGCTGGCAGAGATAGAGAAAAGGAGGACTGGGGAGCTTGCTAGCTGGCTAATGGTTGGGAGCAGGGAGAAGCTCCTACTACCATCAGCATTCAAGTATACCCATACAGAAAACTCTTCCACCAGACTTACCAAGCCACAGAAACCTCTGTGCTCATCATGAACAGATAAACCTCTGCACAGGAAAAGTAAAGCTACAGCACAGCTCAGCCTTTCTCTTCTCCCTCTCCAACGAGTGAAAGGGTCTGTTCAACTGAATAGAGACCCACATGCTCTCTGGCAGAACGGATCTCAAATCTCAATACTAGGTAAACAGAGGGAAAGTAACATTTATTGAAATAAGCAAGTAGTTCCAAAGGAGGGGACTGTATCAGTTATCTCTTGTTGCCTAACAAGTTACCCCAAAAACTTAGTGGCCTAACACAATAATAAACACTTATGATCTCTCAGGATTTGTGTGGGTCAGGAATTTGGGAGAGGGATGGTGGGATCCCTCTCTCCTGGGGTCTCTCATGAGGGTAGTCCTCCAATATGTCGGTTGGGCTTCTGTCATTGGAAAGCTTGACAGGTTGGGACAATCTTCTTCCAAGATGGTTCACTCACACAGGTGGAAAGTCGGCACCGGCTGTTGGCAAGGACCCCTTATTTCTTCCCAGGTGGACCCTTTCACAGGGCTGCTTGAGCATCCTCATGACAATGGTGGGCTTCCCCCAGAGTGAGAGATCCCAGAGCACAAGGAGAAAGCCAAGGTGCCTGTTATAATCTAGCCTCAAAAGTCATACACCATCACATCTGCATAGTTGCAAGACTCCATTGGTCTCACCGGTCATCCCTGGCTCACTGTGGGCAGGGATAGTAGGAGGTGGGGCTTTTGGGGGGTACATTTTGGAGGCTAGCTACCCAGGGACAGCTACACCAAGGAAACTGAATAGATGTTCCTTTGTGGAACAGAGTTACTGCAAGAAACAAGAGAAAACAAAATGAAATGAAAAGAAACATTATATCTTTCTTTATAGTTTCTACAAGCTTAATTGTACCTACAGGAGAAGAATAATCTCAATTACAAAAACTCCTTTTCATGAAAAATCACTATTATAAAATGTAAAAAGTATAAACCATGAATTGCATGAAACCAAACAATATTAGAAAACTAGCTTGCAAATTTCTACTAAGTATCTACTAGAAAAGGATTAGAGAGAAGAGGGAAAACATAAGAAACAGAATTCAGGTGACCCAACCTTTGTATAGGAGGAAGAGGAAGAGAACAAAGAAGGAGAAAAAAAAAAGATACATTTATTCATTCATTTATTATTCATTCAACATATTTTTTTGAGCCTACTATGAGCCAACCACTAATCTCCATTAATGGTTTTGTATACTCATTTATTAAAGTTTCTAATTAAGACAGAGAAAAATAATGCTGTAAGATCTCACTTACATGTGGAATCTTAAAAACAAACTCATAGAAAAAGAGATCAGATTTGTGGTTACCGGAGGTGGGGCGGAGGGGGAAGGGAATTGGAGGAAAGTGGCCAAAAAGAGTAAACATCCAGGTAAAAGTAAGTACTGGGGATGTAATGTGCAACACGACGATTATAGCTTGCACTGCTGTGTGGTATATTTAAAAGTTGCGAAGAGAGTGGATCTTAAAAGTTCTCATCACAAGAAAAAAACATTTTCTCTCTCTCTCTCTTTTCTTGTAACTGTACGAGGTGATGGAAGTTAACTAAACTTACTGTGGTAACCATTTCACGCTATATGCAAATCAAGTCATTATGCTGTACACTTTAAACTTACACAATGTTGTATGTCAATTGTATTTCAGTCAAACTGAACAAAAAAAATTCCAAAAGGAAAGGTTCTAGTTAAAGATTTTGTTAATTATTTTCTGTAATCTACTATTTCTACAATCAAAGAAGTAATAGAAGAAAATTTCTCTGATGTGAAGGAAGATGTGAGCCATCAGATTTAAGGGGAAAAATTAAAATAAAGGGACCCATGCATACCTACAGCTTTATAAAATCTCAAGTTCCAAGGATAAAAGAATAACACTTTCAGGATATAGGTAGGGTAGAAACACAAAGGCAGAAAAAAATTGACTTGTCCCAGACTATACTTACGTTTATGTAACTCTAAATTCTAGAAGAGAACAAAACAATTTCTGTAGAATTTTCAGAAGCAACAGTTGTGAAGAATTCTGTACATAGCTAAGACGTCATTCACATATGGGTCAAAAGAAAGATATTCTTAGACATGTAAGGACTCACGTAATCTGCCTGAAAAACAATACCCCAAAAGGTTCACCAATCAACTGAGAAATGAGTCAAAATAAAGAACCTAAAAATGAAAGGAGTGGTACAAAAGAAACAACTATGAGTAATGAAGCCAGTAAGGAATAATGTTGGAATCATTGTTTGGAACATGGTTATGTTCCATGGTTATGTTTTGGAACATGGTTAATTCTTTAAGGAATAGAAGTATAAATCCCAAATATGTAATTATTCCAGCAAAAATTTAGGATGAGGGGGAGGCCAAGAAGGAAATAAAAGTGCCCTAAATGTCTCATGTAACTTCAGTGTAGTTACATACATTATTTAATGTATGATGAAAACTTATACATTGTGTAAAAAAATATCAAAGTACATTCTGTTTATCAGAAATGTACAGCATTAGAGAAGGGTGAAAAATAAACGAGTGGGAAATTATTTTACTCAAGAAATACAAACAAAAAAGAAGCAGAAGTAGCAATATTAGAAGTATATGAAGTAGAATTTAAGGGAAAATGCAAATAAGAGTGTTATTTTATATTGATCAAAATGTCAGTCTACAATAAAGATACATTATAAACTTTTATAACCAAATAACAGCTCATTAAAAAACAGAAAACAGAAACTACTATAAACAAAAGAAGAAATGCACAAATCCACAGTATTAGTGAGGATTTTAAACACATGAATCCTTGTATTTGACAGATTAAGGACACTAAGAAAAGCTATAGACAAATTTAATAACACAGGTGTAACAGTAAAGGGGGAAAGTGGAGACCCCTGAGGTTTCACCCGAACAGAGCAGAATCACCTCCGAAGACCCTCCTCTTTTCACAGTCTGCTGGGGAAGAAAGGAGCACAAATACTTCATCCTCAGCCCAGCCTAAGATTTTGTTCTGGGATTAAATCACACTCTCACCTCTGGGCCTTTGCATCAACTTCTCCCTTAGGTTGGAACAACCTGGCCTCTGCCCTCACCGGTATTTACCTGACTCATCTTTGCTTCATTTTCCTGAAAGCTCAAAAGTCACCTCCTCAAGGAGGCTTTCCTTGCCTCCTCATGATGGGATTTTCCCTGCTGGCTGGCCCCCGCTCTGTGTCATCAGTATTCCCTCGTCCTGCTTTATTTATTTTTTCATTTATTTGTCTGCACATCATCATCACAGCTTGATGTTATATTATTATATAAGCATTTGGTTTGTTCACCTTTGTATCTTCACTACTGAAACTCCATTTGGCACATAATCATATTGGCTCAAGAGTAAACGCATACGCGAATGAAATTTTAAATACAAAAATTTTAAAATTCCGACAAGTTCTTTGTGTTGCTATAAATCAGTGGTTCTGGACTGGGGGTGATTTTGGCCCCCTGGGAATGTTTGGTAATGTCTGGAGAAATTTTTGATTGTCACAGCTTGGTGGGGGGATTGCTACCGGCAGCCAGCGAGTAAAAATTGGGGTGCTGGTAAGCGTCCTACGCTGCACAGGACAGGCCCCAGCACAGAGACCATCTGCCCCCAAATAATAGTGCTGATTTGGGAAACTCGGTTATAGAGTCAGTACTGCCTTCTTTGTTTAGGAAGATGACTTCTTAGGGTTGTAAAAATCATCAATATGGAAGAAGATGTTAGAAATTAGTTTTAAGGGGCGCCTGGGTGGCTCAGTCGTTGAGCGTCTGCCTTCGGCTCAGGTCATGATCCCAGGGTCCTGGGATGGAGCCCTGCATCGGACTCCCTGATCGGCGGGAAGCCTGCTTCTCCCTCTCCCACTCCCCCTGCTTGTGTTCCCTCTCGCTGTCTCTCTCTCTCTCTCTGTCTGTCAAATAAATAAATAAAATCTTAAAAAAAAAAAAAAGGAATCAGTTTTAAGTGGTTTGAGGTAAACCCTCAGGTGGGGAGGGATGAGTAGGTGGAGCATAGAGGATTTACAGGACAGTGGTAAGACTCTGTAGGATACCAGAGTAGTGGACACATGTCCGCATTTACATTACACATTTGTCAGAATCCGTGCAGCCAACAAGACCAAGCTCGAACCCTAAAGTACCCTTGCACAGATGGTGAGGGATGTTAATAGTGGAGGGGGCTGTGCATGTGTGAGGGCAGGGGATAGAGTGGGAATCTTTGTACCTTCCACTCAGTTTTGCTGTGAACCCAAAATTCTCTAAAAAAAAAATGAAGTCTATTTAAAAAAATAATAAAGCCGAGTTTCACCAAGTCACATAGATATTCTAGCTCTTTGGCCTCAGAGCAGTCCTTGGATCTGACATATCCGCATTGTTTGGGAGCTTGTTAGAAATGCAGGCTCTCAACCCTGTGCCCGGCCTGCTGAATGAGAGCCTGCAGCGTTATGACGCCCGGATGCTTCATCAGCACAGCTAAGTTTGAGAAACACTGGGCTGACACACAGGTTCTCATTCTTGGTTGCTCACTGGAATCGTCTGTGGAGTTTTCAAAAATTCCAATGCCCAGGCCACAGCGCAGGCCAATAACATGAGAATCTGGGGGCTGTGGCCCAGGAATTACTCTTTTTTTTCTTTAAGATTTTATTTATTTATTTGACAGCGAGGGAGTGAACACAAGCAGGAGAAGTGGAAGAGGGAGAAGCAGGCTCCTGGCTGAGCAGGGAGCCCGATGCGGGGCTTGATCCCAGGACCCTGGGATCATGACCTGAGCTGAAGGCAGACACTTAATGACTGAGCCACCCAGGTGCCCCGGGGATTACTCTTTTTAAAACACCTCAAGTGATTTCAATGTGCACCCGAGTTGTGAACCGCTGTTTGAGGGCATATGTGGAAGTTACAAAGGACTTAGTAAAAAAAACTGGTTCTGGGATTCTTGGGCCCTATACCCAGACCAGGGGCATATGGCACTGTGGGAGGACCAGGCTGGGGGGGTAGAGAGGATTGGAGAGGGAGGGTCCCTTTGCAGAGTGTGAGTGTGAGTGAGACTCTGTCTCCCCTTGCCTCACGGCCACTGAGCAGGCCCCTGGGAGAGCTTGGTCTGCATGGCCTGTGTTAGGGGACAAAGTGGATTGGGGTTCGACACCTGCCTAAGAGGCTGTGGTTCTCAGGTGAGGTAGCAGGGCAGAGGGAGCCTGGGTTTCTCCTTTCCACCCAGGCCTGGCCTGGGGGCACCTGTTTCTTGTGGGCGGGAGACGGAGAATTCATCGACCCGGCCCAGAGCTGTTAAAAAGTCGTGCTCAAGAGGACCTTGCCAGTGACAGGGAAAGTGGGAAGGGGCCATGGGAGAAGACGCTTCTCCCCCTTCACAGGAAGGGCAGCCAGATGTTCCCTGAGGGGCCTCTGAAGATCCCATGAAAATGCACCCTAAGAAACTCATCTTTAAATCACAGCACTAGCATTACCTGTCAGGGAAGAACTTGCCTGCCTGCTTCCTTCTTCTCCCTCTCCCCCCTCCAGCCCTGCAGGGGCAGATGCCACAGCTATTAATTGGGGGAGGTAGAGAAATGCCAGGCAGTGATAGAGAGGCAAAGACTTATGCTCCATGCCCCTCCCACCCCTCGCTTTAGACCCCTCACCCCGCAAGGCAGGGGCCTGCCCTGGCTGAGGTAGGAGAGAAAATCAAGATCAAGATTGAGGATTTTATTACCACACAGGCTTGAACACTTTCAATTACCGAACTGAGTCAGTTTTGGGACGTGAAGCAATTTTTATGATCCGAAAGTGAGAGAGAGAAAAAAAACAATGTTCCAGTGTTCAACCTAAGGGCTGGGGGACTGAATACCGTCTCTTGCTGAATAAAGTGTGAAGGGACAACAATGAGAGACAGAGGTAAAGGAGCCCCTGAGGCCATCCTGTGAACCAGAGTTCACAGGGCTCAGTCTGGGAAGAGGGCGTCACCAAAGGGACTAGACCTTTTGGCGTAAGCTAGTATGGAGAAGACAGAGGAGGGGCCCGGGATGAGGGACAGAAAAAGAGAGAGGTGGGGAGAAGGATTCAGAGCGCAAAGAAAGGGCAGGTGGCTGGTCCCAGAGAGGCGCAGACGTGGACGAGGAGCCAGGTGGCGGCGTGTGGGCCACGGTTTGGAACAGGCTGGGATGTGCTCGTCTGAGATTAATGAGAGTTCCATGCTGGCCACACACACGCAAGTTTTGATTTCTGGAAGCATGTTATTGCACTTTGTCTTTTTCAACGCAAATGGAGCCAACAATAATTTGGTTCTCTTCTGAGTTTGTGTCGAAACTAAATGACTCCTCCTCGTCCCCCAGCTCTAATGTCACACTTGGCAGAACAGGGCCAGTGAGGAGCTGGCCTGTTCTTGGCAAGGCTAACTGCTTCAGATGACACCCTGAGGTGCTACTGGGCCCCTTTGCCTTTTCCTGTTTAAAAAACAGATAAAATTGGGACCCCAAGCAGCCAAACAATGCTCCTAGAGGGGTCCCCGTGCCCCTGCATACTGCCCGCCACGGGTGTCCTAAGGGAGAGCTTCCAGGCCACCTCAAGATGGACAGTACGACAGGGTGGGGTGGTCTCCCCGTTCCCTTCTGTGCCTTTGCCATCCACGGGACCCCACCTTCAGCCTCTTTTCTGTCTTTCTGGTGTTGAGAAAGCTGGGTTTGACTGGCCCATGGGGACAGTTTAAAGTCACATGGCCTTCCATCCTTCCAGCTTTCTCAGGGTCATCTCAGAGAATTCTACAGAGGATAGAAATTCCCTTCAATCGCTGTTGAGAATATTTTAAAAGAGTATTCTTATGCCAGGTCATAAAGACATTATCAATAGCTTCTAAAATGTACAAATTGTACAGGTCACATTCTCTGACGGGAATTCAAGAAAACTAGAAATTAAAAACCAAAGGAGAAGCAAAGAACAAAACACTGAACCACTTGGGAAATTAAAAATCACTTTCCTAAGTCACTCTTGGATCTGAGAGGGAAGACAAACATCAATAACAGGCAGTATAGAACAGAATGCTAATGATAACAACACAGAAAAATAAATGAGCCAGGCATTTCTCTCCAGACGCCAGAAAAAGAGAAAAGCAAACCGCCACCATCACCAACACAACCCAAGGAAACAAGGAGGAGCTAATCATGAAAACCCCCAGAAATTAATGGGTTAGAAAATAGGAAATGTAAAGTGATAAATACATCCAGAGTCTGGCTCTTTACAAAGACCAATGACTTCGAGAAACCATCGGCAAGCTTAATCAAGAAGAAGAAAATATGAGACTGCAGACGTGAGAAATGATAGGGAGTAAACGAAAAATAGAAATAAATGGGTTTTATAACTTTATGCTAATAAACTTGCAAATCTCAATGAAGTGGAGAGTTTTCTGGGGAAAGACACATTACCAAATCTGACCGAAGAAGTAGTAGAAAGCCTGAATTAGATGAATCATCCCAGACGACGCTGAACAAAACTGTCAAAGAAAGTATTAAGTCCAGACTGGTTCAGAGTTTCAGAGGTGAATTCTTTCCGACCTTCAGGGAACAGATCACCTCAGTGGTGTTTAAGTAGGGTTGGTAATGTCAAATAGAGGGGCAGTGTCCTAACTCACTTTACTGAACGAGGGTGGCCCGCATGACACAAAAGCCAACCAGACCGATGGGTAAACGAGGAACTGCAGCCCAATTTCACAGATACAGGCAAAAAATATTAGAAAATTGAATGCAGCCGTATGTGTAAAATAACAATTCACTATATACAAGCAGGGCCAATGCCAGCAATGCAAATGTTGTTCAATAGCAGGAAATTGCTTAATACGATTAATTATGTTGATAGATCGAAGTGAAAAACCACATCATCACTGTTTTAAGAGCTTAACTTTTTAAAGACAGAAAGCCTGAGTACAATCCTATCCTTTTCATTCTTAACTGTGGACTTTTGGACATTTCCCCTGTCTTCCAGTTTGGAAAATAATGTCTAAAGTTAGGGTCATGTGTGGGTTACATAAGGACTACAAACTCTTGGCACAGAGCTTGGCATGTAATCAGAGCTCAGTAAATGAGAGTTTTAGAAAAATTCCAAGACATTGCCATTCATTCCAGGTGATGTTTTTATAAATAAAGCAAGAACTGAGGAACACTCCTTTCACATTACAAAGATAATCTCTCTCGAACCAAAGCAACATCATAATTAACTGTAAAAACATTAGTGATATCCCAATTAAGTTCAGGAACAAGATAAGGATGTCTCTATCTATCCATTATTACTTATAATGTTGCAGAAGTTCTAGCAATGGAATTAAACAAGAAGATAAAATAAGGGTCACAAATATTCCCAAGGAGGAAATATTATCATCGTCATTTTCAGGGGATATGGTTTTTTGTAATTTGAACATCTCAAACAAATCAATGGAAAAAATCATAGAGCTAACAAATGAGTTTAGTAGGGAAGCAGTCACAAACTATCGAAATATAGATGTAAAAACCAAGACCTTTCCTACAATAATGAGCAAGCCGTTAGTACACATCACGGAAATATATTACATTTACAACAGCAACGAAATTCATGGGAATGAACTTAACAAGAGATGGGAAAGATTTATGTATAGAAAACAAAAAGTCTTTACAGAAAAACTCAAAATGAGACCAACAAAAGGAGAGAGACAAACAGTCTCCTAAGAAGAAACAAAATATAAGTTTTCAGTTTTTCCAAATCATCTACAAATGAACACATTGATCCAAATTTCAATGAGATTTGTTTTCTTAAGGAAATCTCAACAAAACGATTGCAAATTTCTCTGGAAGACTAGAAGTGTGGAAAGGAAAATTTTGAAGAAGAGCAAGGTGGATGGACTTGCCCTACCAGATATTAAATATAATTAAAGACTCTGACAATTGAAACAGATTTCCTGGTACATAAAAACAGATGGATTCATGGGACAGACTAGGTTGGCGGGAACAGATCCCAGTGTATGTGAGAATTTGTTATTGATTACAGAGGTATTTCAAAGACCAGTCAATAAATAATGGCTAAGTTAGATTCTTTTCTCAAAACGCACAGAAAAACAAATCTCAGCTCCTAATTTGTATATTTCTGTTTTTGACTTTTTGTTATGAGAAGATATCAAACTTTCAGAAAAGGTGTACGAATAATATAATAAATTCCATCATATCCTTTATCATGATTCACCAACAGTTAACATTGAACAATGGTTTTATTCTACATATCAATATAGCATATACATTCAAACCTGGGCTTTTCCTGTTTCCTAATTGTGGAAACTGTAGTTTTGTTTTGTTTTGTTTCTCCTCTAACAATTGAGAGTAAGATTCAGGTAACATGGACCGTTTTTCCTTAAATACTTATGTGAGATTCTCCAAAGAACAAGGCCATTCTTTTCTGTAACCACAATGCAATGATCAAATTAAAAATATTTAAGGCAAGACATATTCAGGGTACTAAATGAGAAGAACATGCAGCCAAGAATACTTTATCTGGCAAGGCTTTCATTTAGAATGGATGGAGAGATGCAGAGCTTCCACGACCGGCAGAAGTTGAAAGAATATGTGACCACTAAGCCGGCCCTGCAAGAAACATTAAGGGGCATTCTATAAAAGAAGAAAGACCCCAAGAGTGATCTACAACAGAAATTTACAGGGACAATCTATAAAAACAACGTCTTCACAGGCAACATGATGACAATTAATTCATATCTTTCAATAATCACTCTCAACGTGAATGGCCTAAACGCTCCCATAAAACGGCACAGGGTTGCAGATTGGATAAAAAGACAGGACCCATCCATATGCTGTCTACAAGAGACTCATTTTGAACCTAAAGATACATCCAGACTGAAAGTGAAGGGATGGAGATCCATCTTCCATGCCAGCGGACCTTAAAAGAAAGCTAGGGTACCAATTCTTATATCAGACAAATTAGATTTTAAACTAAAGTTTGTAATAAGAGACACAGAAGGACACTATATCATTCTTAAAGGGTCTATCCAACAAAAAGACCTAACAATTGTAAATATCTATGCCCCCAACATGGAAGCAGCCATCTACATAAGCCAACTGTTAACCAAAATAAAGAGTCATATTGATAACAATACGTTAATTGTAGGAGACCTCAGTACTCCACTCTCAGCAATGGACAGATCATCTAAGCAGAAAATCAACAAGGAAACAAGAGCTTTGAATGATACATTGGACCAGATGGACCTCATAGATATTTACAGAACATTCCACGCTAAAACAACAGAATACTCATTCTTCTCAAGCGCACATGGAACTTTCTCCAGAATAGACCATATACTGGGTCACAAATCAGGTCTCAACCGATACCAAAAGATTGAGATTATTCCCTGCATATTCTCAGACCACAATGCTCTAAAACCGGAACTCAATCACAAAAAAAAAATTTGGCAGAAATTCAAACTTGAAATTAGCTTGGAAGCTAAAGACCACTCTGCTCAAGAATGTTTGGGTCAACCAAGAAATCAAAGAAGAACTTAAACAATTCATGGAAATCAATGAGAACGAAAACACTTCGGTCCAAAACCTATGGGATACTGCAAAGGCGGTCCTAAGGGGGAAATACATAGCCATCCAAGCCTCATTCAAAAAAATAGAAAAATCCTGAATTCACCAACTAACTCTACACCTTAAAGAACTAGAGAAAAAGCAACAAACGACACCTAAGCCACGCATTAGAAGAGAAATAATTAAAATTAGAGCAGAAATCAATGAATTAGAAACCAGAAACACAGTAGATCAGATCAACGAAACTAGAAGTTGGTTATTTGAAAGAATTAATAAGATTGATAAACCACTGGCCACACTTATCCAAAAGAAGAGAGAAAGGACCCAAATTAATAAAATTATGAATGACAAGGGAGAGATCATGACTAACACCAAGGAAATAGAAACAATTATTAGAAATTATTATCAACAACTCTATGCCAATAAACTGAGCAATCTGGATGAAACAAAGGCCTTCCTGGAAACCTATAAGCTGCCAAGACTGAAACAGGAAGAAATTGACAACCTAAATAGGCCAATAACCAGTAATGAGATTGAAGCAGTGATCCAAAACCTCCCAAAAAACAAGAGTCCAGGGCCTGATGGATTCCCTGGGGAATTCTACCAAACATTCAAAGAAGAAATAATACCTATTCTACTGAAGCTGTTTCAAAAAATAGAAACAGAAGGAAAACTTCCAAACTCATTCTATGAGGCCAGCATTACCTTAATCCCCAAACCAGGCAAAGATCCCATCAAAAAGGAGAATTTCAGACTGATATCCCTGATGAATATGGATTCCAAAATCCTCCACAAAATCCTAGCTAATAGGATCCAACAATACATTAAAAGGATCATCCACCACGACCAAGTGGGATTTATCCCCGGGATGCAAGGGTGGTTCAACATTCGCAAATCAATCAATGTGATAGAACACATTAATAAGAGGAGGGAGAAGAACCATATGGTCCTCTCAATTGATGCAGAAAAAGCATTTGACAAAATACAACATCCTTTCTTGATTAAAACTCTCCAGAGTATAGGGATAGAGGGAATATTCCTCAAGCTCATAAAATCCATCTATGAAAAACCCACAGTGAATATCATCCTCAATGGGGAAAAGCTGAGACCCTTTCCCTTAAGATCAGGAACACGTCAAGGGTGCCCACTCTCACCACTGTTGTTCAACATAGTACTAGAAGTCCTAGCAACAGCAATCAGACAACAAAAAGAAATAAAAGGTATTCAAATTGGCAAAGAAGAAATCAAACTCTCTCTTTTCGCAGACGACATGATATTTTATGTGGAAAACCCAAAAGACTCCACCCCCAAATTACTAGAACTCATCCAGCAATTCAGTAATGTGGCAGGATACAAAATCAATGCACAGAAATCAGTTGCTTTCTTATACACTAACAACGCAACTGTAGAAAGAGAAATTAGAGAAACGATTCCATTTACAAGCACCAAAAACCATAAGATACCTCAGAATAAACCTAACCAAAGAGGTAAAGGATCTATACTCTAGGAACTACAAAACACTCATGAAAGAAATTGAAGAAGGCACAAAAAGATGGAAAAATATTCCATGCTCATGGATCGGAAGAATAAACATTGTTAAAATGTCTATGCTACCCAGAGCAATCTATACCTTCAATGCCATCCCGATCAAAATTCCAATGACATTTTTCAAAGTGCTGGAACAAACAATCCTAAAATTTGTATGGAATCAGAAAAGACCCCGAATCGCCAAGGAGATGTTGAAAAAGAAAAACAAAGCTGGGGGCATCACGTTGCCCAATTTCAAGCTATATTACAAAGCCGTGATCACCAAGACAGCATGGTACTGGCACAAAAACAGACATACAGACCAATGGAACAGAATAGAGAACCCAGATATGGACCCTCAACTCTATGGTCAAATAATCTTTGAGAAAGCAGGAAACAACATGCAATGGAAAAAAGACAGTCTCTTCAATAAATGGTGCTGGGAAAATTGGACAGCCACATGCAGAAGAATGAAACTCGACCATTCTCTAACACCATTCACAAAGATAAACTCAAAGTGGATGAAAGACCTCAGTATGAGACAGGAATCCGTCAAAATCCTAGAGGAGAACATAGGCAGTAACCTCTTTGACATCAGCCACAGCAACTTCTTTCAAGATACATCTCCAAAAGCTAGTGAAACAAAAGCAAAAATGAACTTTTGGGACTTCATCAAGATAAAAAGCTTCTGCACAGCAAAGGAAACAGTCAACAAAACTTTGAGGCAACCCACAGAATGGGAGAAGATATTTGCAAATGACACTACAGATAAAGGGCTGGTATCCAAAATCTATAAAGAACTTCTCAAACTCAACACCCAAAAAACAAATAAGTCAAAAAGTGGGCAGAAGAGATGAACAGACACTTCTCTGAAGAAGACATACAAATGGCTAACAAACACATGAAAAAATGTTAGCCATCAGGGAAATCCAAATCAAAACCACACTGGGATACCATCTTACACCAGTTAGAATGGCAAAAATGGACAGGGAAAGAAACAACAAATGTTGGAGAGGTTGTGGAGAAAGGGGAACCCTTTTACACTGTTGGTGGGAATGTAAGTTGGTACAGCCACTTTGGAAAACAGTGTGGAGGTTCCTCAAAAATTTAAAAATAGAGCTACCCTATGACCCAGCAATTGCACTACTGGGTATTTACCCCAAAGACACAGACATAGTGAAAAGAAGGGCCATATGCACCCCAATGTTCATAGCAGCAATGTCCGCAATAGCCAAACTGTGGAAAGAGTCGAGATGCCCTTCAACAGATGAATGGATAAAGAAGATGTGGTCCATATATACAATGGAATATTACTCAGCCATCAGAAAAGATGAATACCCAACTTTTACATCAACATGGAATGGGACTGGAGGAGATTATGCTAAGTGAAATAAGTCAAGCAGAGAAAGTCAATTATCATATGGTTTCACTTATTTGTGGAACATAAGGAATAACATGGAGGACATTAGGAGAAGAAAGGGAAAAATGGGCGGGGGGAATTGGAGGGAGAGATGAACCATGAGAGACTATGGACCTGAGAAACAAGCAGGGTTTTAGAGGGGAGGAGGAAGGGGGAGTTGGTTAGCCCGGTGATGGGTATTAAGGAGGGCACGTACTGCATGGAGCACTGGGTGTTATACAAAAACAATGGATCGTAGATCACTACATCAAAAACTAATGATGTATTGTATGGTGACTAACATAACATAATAAAATTAAAAACTACAAAAAAAATATTTAAGATTGAGGGGCGCCTGGGTGGCTCAGTTGGCTAAGCGTCCGACCCTTGATTTTGGCTCAGGTCGTGATCTCAGGGACCTTAGATGCAGCCGCTATGTGGGGCTCTGTGCTCAGCGGGGAACCTGCTTGAGGATTTTCTGTCTCCCTCTCCTGTTCCTCCCCCTGCTCATGCTCTCTCTGTCTCTCTCTCAAATAAATAAATAAATCTTAAAAAAAATAATTAACATTGATACAATATTTGTAATCTAATACTTAGTCCATATTTAAATTTTGCCAGGTTTCCCAGTAAATAACCTTTACAGGCATTCCCCTGTTCCATCCAGGACCCAATCTAGGTTCATTCACCACATTTACTTTTCATGTCTTTAGTTCCATTTAACCTGGCATAATTCCTTAGTGTTTCTTTGTTTTTCATGTTACTAGTATTTTTTTGAAATATACAGGCTGGTAGTTTCAAAGAATCTCCCTCCATTTATGTATGTCTAGTATTTCTTCATGATTAGAATCAGGTTCTGCATTTTGTAGGACACACTGGGTCCTCAGTGCATCACTTTGGGAGGTACACAATTTTAGTTTTTTTCTATCATTGATGATGTCAACTTTGATCGATCACTTGGTTAGGTAGTGTTTAACAGATTTCTCCACTGTGAAGTTACTCTATTTGTGTGTGTGTGCGTGTGTGTGTGTGTGTGTGTGTGTGTGTGAGATTAAAACAAAATCTATAGGGTGTTGGATACTTTGAGGCTGTGTAAGTATCTGTTATCCATTTTTACCTAAATTAATTGTTACTAGGGTTGCCATAAGATGGTGATTTTCTAACTATACCGTTCTTTGTTTGTTAGTTGGCATTTTTGGGTAAGCCAAAGCTTTCTCTCCCTCTCTTCTCTCTGTCCTCTTCCTTCTCTCCTTCTTTCCTGTCAGTGTGGACTCATGGATTCTGTTACTCACTGGGCCATCACCAATTACTGACATTATTCATTTTGAAGCTTAAATTGTTTCTGATTTAGCCAGTGGGTCCCCTGCCCTTTGACCTATCCTGTCGGTTTTTGAGCCCTTCTTTGCATTCTGGCACAACAAGATGTTCCAGGCTCATTTTGTACTTTCTCCACCCCAGACTTGGAATCAGCCATTTCTCTAAGGAATTCTGGTTCCTTTGATTGGGATACGGTGTGGTGGAATAAAGATTTGGGCATCATTAAATGTGAAAAAGTTAAATCATGAAAGAACTACAGAGGAATCGCTATATAATCTTTGGGTGAGAAAGAACTTTAAAATACGACATCAAAGTCAAAACCCATAGATTTAACCATGTACAAATTTAAGACCTTCTCTAGGAAATCATCATAAATAAAATGCTGAGAGGCTCAGGACTCATTCCTCGGATTTCTTCTCTTCTCTGCCCACAGTTCTTCTCTTGGTTATCTCATTCAATATTATGGCTTTGAGGACTATGTATGTTCTGATGATTAGCAAAGTTACGTCCCCAGCCTGGGCTTCTCTTCTTCTCTTCTGGACCCCAGACTAGAGTGTTCACCTGCCCATTCAAGATCTTCACTTATATATCCACTGTGAATCCCAAACGTCTCTCTCCCTCCCCAGCTTACTCAGATCACACCACTGCTCCATCAGAATCATCCTGACCCCATTCCATGCTCTCACACATCTTAGAAAAGAAGCCTATGTCCTCACAACAGCTTCCACAGCTCAACATCATTGGTTCTTCACTCTGGCTTCACATTAGAATCATTTGGAAACTTTAAAAGAAGTAGAGATGCCTGGAACTGGATCAATTAAATGGCAATCTCTGGGAGTGTAGGAAGGCTCCCGGGGGTCCTAATGCGTGGACAGAGTAGATAACTCCTGCCCTACATGATCTGCCCTGTTACCTCTCTGTCCTCAACTCCTACAAGCTTCTCCTTCCTTCCTTGCTTACTCCATTCCAACTGAGCTGCCCTTTTTGTTGTTCTCGAGCACACCAGGCACCCTCTTGCCTCCGGGCCTTTGCACATGCTGTTCCCTCCTGCCCAGAACCTCTTTCCTAAGACACCTGAATGGCTTGGCTCCCTCACTTCCTTCAAGGTCTTCTTCTGATGGCCTTTTCTCAGTGAGGTTTTCCTTGTTTAGAGTTACAATTCCTATCTCCCTACCTGCACTCTTTGTCCCTCCTTCCTGCTTTATAGATATATTTTTCTGTAGCATCTCAATAATCTGACCTTGTATGTATGTATCTATTTATGTATTGTATTATACGTCTCACTCTTCTAGAGCAGGGGTTGCAGACTACAGCATGTGGGTCAAACCCAGCCCACAGCCTGTGTCTGTATGGGTTAGTACTATAAGCTATGGAGACCCAGGTGGAGCACTCTCCTGCACCTTTGTTTTCCCCTCAGCTCTCAGTGTCTGCCTCCTCTGTCCTACCTCCCAGCCTCCCAGGACCCTCTGGTGATCACCTATGCGCTTTTGGCAACTGCCCAGCATCCAGTGGTGGAATCTCAGTCCAGGAGACAGCAACTCAGCAAGCAGCCTCCCCGCTAACCAGCTGCTCTAGGATGGCCAGGATGTCCTGGAAGAACAAAGTTGGGTTTTGTTGGGTTTTGGTTATCACTGGGGCAGAGAGTGAAACTGACCACTGCAGCTGCTCCCCCTCCTCCTTGGGATTGCTGTCCCTCCTCCCAAGAATGTGTTCAGTGGACAGCCACCAGCACAAACCATGCCCACTGCCCCAGCAACTGAAGTAGGGTGGAGAGGAGTGAGAGTTTTCTCTCTTTCACATAAGTATCTATGTGGAATTTGCCTGTTGGCTGTAAGTATCTATTATCTGGTTCTTTTACGGAAAAAGTTTATGGGCTCCTGCTTAAGGGTATAAGCTTCATGAGGGCATTTTAAAAAATCTTTTGTTCACTGATGATTTTTCTATATCTAACAAGGCGTCTGGTGCATAGTAGGTGCTCAACATGATTTTGTAGATGAATACAAAGCTAATGATAAACTAGAGAAATATTTATATCATATATAACAAAATCCTTAAAATACAGAGAGTCTGTATACATCATTAAGAAAATATGAACATATTAAGAGAAAATCAGGGAAAGACAAGAAGATAAAGATTCACAAAGTAGAAATACAATGACCAATAAACATATGAAAACTTTAATACCAATCAAATAAATCTAAAATAGAAAAATGGTAAGGTTCATTTATCAGGTTGGCAAAGACTAAAACAATGAGAACTGTTTTTGAGGGGGACTGTCTGAAATGGAGCCTTGGAAACCCCTGGTTAGTGTATTAAATTCTGGGCAGTGAGATCATGGGTGTTTTTTTTTTTTCCTTCTCCTTTTTGCCCCATATGAATTTTTGAATTTTCTACTCTGAGCACCCATTACTTAAGTACAGCTAATTTTGAAAATTATTTTAGAAAATAGAAACACAGTAAGAAGAACATTCAGAGAAGAGGGAACTGCCAAAAGATTTGTTGTGCATCTCAAGGTGGGATGAGGGAATCTGAGGGACACAGGAAGCAGGGATGTTGTGATCCCAGACAGAGAACACGGCGCTCTTGGTGAAGAAGTCATGCCTACACCCAGGCTGCTAGCTGTCCTGGCGCACTCCCCATACCTCCGCAACATAATCCTCAAGAAAAATGCTGGCCTAGATAACACTTCCTCCAAAGATGAATAAGAAACAGAAAGGCATCATCAAGAACTCCTTTACAACAGAGAAAGGAGAAAAGACATAAAACAAGTAAGGAGCTGATGAAGAATGTATTTCAGAAAAAGAATTACTTCAGGAAACAGAGGAACACTTGGGAAAAATATTCTGTCCATGATCGCAAAGAAATTAATGAGAATATGAACTCTTCAAGGGGAAATGGAAGAGCTCAGAGCAGAGATTGAAGAAGCAATATTAAGACAACAGAGAGAGATCAAAAGTGTGCTGATAAAGATCAAAAACCAGAAATGTAGGATAAAGACAAAAACCTTATTGGCGATCAGAAAAATAGGGCAGATTTTTTTAAAAAGCAGAGTAAGATGCATAGTAGATAAGTATGAGAAAAATCTCATAAAATGAATTGGAGAACAGATAGAAAAAATAGGGAGCGTTTCGGGGCGCCTGGGTGGCTCAGTTGGTTAAGCGACTGCCTTCGGCTCAGGTCATGATCCTGGAGTCCCTGGATCGAGTCCCGCATCGGGCTCCCTGCTCGGCAGGGAGTCTGCTTCTCCCTCTCCCACTCCCCGTTTGTGTTCCCTCTCTCGCTGTGTCTTTCTCTGTCAAATAAATAAATAAAATCTTTAAAAAAAAAAAAAATAGGGAGCGTTTCAAGATAGACCAAAGCACTACAGAGTATATGCCATTGTTGTTTCAGTAGAAGTAGACAGAATAAATGGAGTAGAAGAAAAATCAAATCAAAAAGAAAAGAAAACTGTCCAATGAAGGGAGATCTGAATGTACAGTTTGAAAGGGCACATCATGTTCTGGAAAGAACACATCCCAGTGAAGTAATTAAGTATCAAAGCTAAAGAAAGAATCATATAGGCATTACAGGCAGAAAAAGCAAGTCACTCCCAAGGGCGAAAACAGTATTAGTCGGCCTGAGGCTTACCCCAAGAACATTCAGGAGCAAAAGTCAGTGAAGTACTGTCGACAGAGTTCTGAGAGACGTATGACACAACAGGTTCTCGCTCAGGCAAACCGTCACTCAAGTCCAAAGGCAACAGTCATTCACAAAGATGAAAATATGCCGAGACACTGGCTCCCCTAAGTATTTCCTGAAAGACTACCTGGTCATGGAACCCAACTGATCAAGGGATGAATTTAAAAAAAGAACTGTGGAATGGAGAAACCATTATATGAAAGGGTGGGTTATGAATCTTGAATGAATTTATGTATAGAACCGTTACGTTTATTTTACAAATATAATATTGAAAATGTGCAAATTCCTGTTGCTGCAAGCCCCTGATGTTTGGGGATGGCTCCTTACTGCAGGCTAAATGGGCACAGGCTAATTGATACACCAATATTGGTCTAATAAATGAAAGCGTTTTTCAGGGAGAGACTCAGAGACCTCCTGGGAAGGAATGTGCTCTAAGATTAGAAAACTCCTGGTTGGCCTTGGAGAGGCTAAGAAGGTCTAGTATGGGGTGTTATTTACCACTTAAATATGTCGTTGGCCATGTCCCATGAACTCATATCTTGCCCTTGGGAGAGAGCTACAATGCAAATAAAAGCAAAATACCCATTTCATTAAGACTGACAATTTTGGGGGCGCCTGGGTGGCTCAGTTGGTTAAGCGACTGCCTTCGGCTCAGGTCATGATCCTGGAGTCCCTGGATCGAGTCCCGCATCGGGCTCCCTGCTCAGCAGGGAGTCTGCTTCTCCTTCTGACCCTCCCCCCTCTCATGTGCTCTCTCTCATTCTCCCTCTCTCAAATAAATAAATAAAATAAAATAAAATAAAATAAAAAAAAGACTGACAATTTTGGGGTGCCTGGGTGGCTCAGTCATTAAGCGTCTGCCTTCAGCTGAGGTCATGGTCCTCATGACCCCGCATCGGGCTCCCTGCTCAGTGGGGAGCCTGCTTCTCCCTCTCCCACTTCTCCTACTTGTGTTCCCTCTCTCGCTGTGTCTCTATTCGTCAAATGAATAAATAAAATCTTAAAAAAAAAAAAAAAAAGGACTGACAATTTTGTGGGTAGAGCAATGAGCTCTGAGATCCTCTGCCAGAATGTAACACAAAGGGGAGAGAGAGATTCTATCTCTCTCTGCTCTGGACTTGCTGATGGCTTTGCATCTTGAGGGTTCAGTGCCCATTGGGAAGTACTGCCTACAGGAGCCATGCTCAGGGAGGAGATCAGAGCCCAGTAGGAAATGGAAACTGATGATGCAGGGTCCTGGATTAGGCTGTGGATCTGGCCTGAGCAGACAATGTAGCAATGATGGTTTTAGTTGCAAGTAACAGGATTATAAACGACATAAACAATAAAGGGAATTCATAGGCTTAGTATCTGGAGATGTCCAGCAACGTATTGAGCTTCAGGCAGTTTAATCTAGAGGTCCAAGGATGTCACTCAAGACTTGATTTCTTTTCTCCTCTGTTTTATTTCTACGAGACTGGCTTCATCCTAAAGCTGGCTCCCCTTGTGTTTGCAAGATGGTGGCCTCCAATCCTAAGCTACGTCAAGCAGGTGAGAAAACAGAAGCGCTGCACACTGAACGCAGTTCTTGAACTTCATTTTCATCGGACCAATTTAGGTCATATATCCAAACCAGTAATTGTGGAAGGGAATGACATTATGTAATTAGCTTAGACCAGCGGTTCTCAACCAGGGGCAATTTTGCCCCCCAGGAGACGTTTGGCAATGCCTGAAGACATGCTGTCACAACGGGTGAGTGTGTGTGACTGGCATTTAGTGGACAAAGGCCAGAGATGCTGCTAAAGATCCTACAACGCACAGGGCAGCCCCATTCCCCCATTCCCCACAAAGAATCAGCCAGCCCCAAATGTCCCTTGCTGAGGTTGAGAAATCCTGGCTTGAGCCAATCAGGATCCCCCCTGACAATTGAGATGAGGCAGGACAATTCAAACTGCTTGGCTAGTACACACTCAGGAAGGGTGAAATGCAGGCTGAGAAGGCAACATGCCACCCTCCACAAGTGCCCAGCAGACCACTAGGTGGCAACTGGACTTGTATGTGAACATCAGTGAGACACTCCTGGGGACTCCCAGAAATGTTTGGAGTAGAGGTGGTAAGATGCCAAATTCTTGTAAGACATGGACCAGAAAAATCAGGGTTATTATCAACAGGGTGACCTCCTTTGTTCCCAGAGGTTAGTGAGGCCTTGGCCAGCCCAGGTTATAGAGTTGTAGGATTTGGGGATAAGACCTGGAGGCTCGGGTACCATTACCTGCCTGAGTTGGGGAGGATGGACCCCGTAGGGCAGGAGCTGGAGAGGTGGGCGCCAGCTTCATAGACACGAGGGCCGCAGGCTGGGCCAGGGATGGCCATCTGTTCCCCAAAGTGAGGAGGATCCTTTGATCCAAAAGAGGACTGATATCAAAAGATTTGCATTTTATAAAAATCACTCCTGTGTGGGAGATGGGTTGGGATAAGGGTGGAGATGGGGTGGCAGGCATGGGACAGCCAGTAGGAAGACCAGTTAGGAGACTAGACCTGGGCCCTGGGTGAGGCCAGATGACCCCGGGACTAAGAATGGGGTGGAGAGGAGGATGGGAGTTTGAGAAATCCTAAGGAGGAGGCGCTCAGAAGATTTGGGAATGGGTTGAGTGAGGAAGGTAAGAGAAAGGAAGGAGTGGGAATATTCCCCACATTTCTAACCCAGACTACTGATTGGATGGTGGAACCACCCAAAGAGATGAACCTCAGGGAGGGGGCTGGGGTGGTGGCATGGGGAGGGGCATGGGCAAGAACTGATAGGTGGGGTTTCAATCTGGACCTTGGGCCGGTCATCATCTAATCAATGGAACTGAATTAGTGAAGGGGTCTGCACGGAAAGGGAGAAGAAAGGGCACTCAGGAGAGAAAGTTGGGGAATGCTGACATCTGAGGACAGGCTAGGATGAGAGATGACCAAGGGCAAAGAGGAGACCTCGGGGGGAAGCAGGGAGCAGCCCGGCATCAGACAGGATAGTACGGGGAAATTGAGTAAGATAGGCCTGGAAGAACCCGGAGACCACTGTGACCTTGGGGAACATTTCCTGCACTGATGGCGCAAAGGTCCGATTGCCAAGCATGGGAGACAGGGGAGGTGGGGTGAGGTAAGCAGGGAGTCAGACCCTCCGGAGAAAAGCTCGGCCGGGAAGGGAACAGGACCAGATGGTGGCAGGCGGGAGGGAAGATGGGACAGACAGAGGGTTCAGGCAAATGTGAAAGCTACTTCTATTACATTTAAAACCAAATAATCGAGTTAGACAATTACATTAATGCAGGACTTCACTGAAGGAAAAGAAATTGAGCGTTAATGTGGACTTATAAAAACGCAATGCTCTTAAACCAATGTTTTTAGCTTTTGTTTAGTAATCTGGCATTTTCTTCTGTAAAACCAGTACATGTTACTTAAAACTCCAGCCTCAATATTTTTAAAAAAGATTTTGTTTATTTATTTGACCGAGAGCGAGAGCCAGAGAGCACAAGCAGGGAGGGGGAGGAGGGGGATGGCAGAGGGAGAAGGAGAAGCAGGCTCCCCATTGAGCAGGGGAGCGGGCCGATGCGGGCCTCGATCCCAGGACCCTGGGATCATGACCTGAGCCAAAGGCAGACGCTTAACGACTGAGCCACCCAGGCGCCCCACTCCAGCCTTAATTTTAACAGCAGAATAAAATGATGTCTTATGTTAAATATAAATATATGGATGGGTTTTTTTAAGATTTTATTTATTTGAGAGAGAGAGAGCATGTTGGGGTGGAGAGGGGCAGAAGGAGAATCCTCAAGCAGATTCTCCACTGAGTAGGAAATCCAATGCTGAGCTCAATCCCAGGATCCCAAGATTATGACCTGAGCCGAAGTCAGACGCTTAACTGAGCCACCCAGGTGCCCCAGAATTTACGGATGTATATGGATGCATATAAATTTCATATATATTAAGTCATTTTATAATTTATTTAATTATTTCTGTTGGTGAAGTTACTTTGTTTATTAAGATGGTCAGAACTTTCATGCTGAGGGAGAGTTTGTGCAGGGGAGAAGCTGAGGGTCCAGGAGAGAATGAGATGCCCTGGTCCAATCTCACAGTCCCCCCCGCCCCAGGACCTCGGAGCCCCCTGCTTCAAGCCCAGGGAGCCCTCTAATTTCCCACACATTTGGAGGAAGCAATGCCTAAGGCCAAACGATGAGCAAGCTCTTTCAGCTGAAGCCAGTAGCTTTTTCTGAGCCCAGGGCCTCCTTCCCTCCTTCACGTGAGATCATTCTTGGGAATCTTTTTTTTTTTGTGGGGGGGGGCGGGGGTGGAATCTTATCACTGTTCTTATATTCATGTTTCAAAATGTGCAGTGGCAATACATTGGAAATCCTTGGCCTAGAGTAGAGTCATTTCCGCATACGAGGCTGAGGAGTTTGGACTTGATCTTAGAAAATGAGTGAGAAATTGGTTTCCGTGCTGTCCACCCCCCAGTGCAAGCAGAGCTCCTCCTGCTGCCCCGGGCTGAATCTGCCCTTCCCTCTGGTGAAGGATCCAGAACCAACACACATGTTTAATTCCATCACTGCCCTTTTGAACTTGATTACTCAGACAATACCGAACAACTGGCCCAGGGTGATCAATGTTGTGCTGATATCCTGTTGGTAAGTTGCGGTCATGACCCGGAGGCCTGGAGACAACTGTGCATTGCACAATTCTGGGTCAGCATGGAAGCTGGGGAGGATCAGGAAACTGGGGCAAATGTCACGCCTCTGAATTTAAAAACCGGAGAGAAGACGGATTATGGCAGAAGGTATCATGCCCAAGTAGGCTCCTTGCTTGGGTGGCTAAAGACAGAGTTTGCAAATCTGTAGAAAGGCCAGGTGTCACTACTGGGAGCTGCCCTGACTTTGTTACAGAAAGATTTGTGAAATTCCTTCATGGTCTTTTTTTTTTTTTTTTTTTTTTTTTTGGGAGAGGGCGGGGAGGGACAGAGGGAGAGGGAGAGAATCTTAAGCAGTCTCCACACCTAGCGTGAGCCTGATGAGGGGCTCAATCTCAGAACCCTGAGATCACGACCTGAGCAGAAATTAAGAGTTGGATGCTCAACCAACTGAGCCACCCGGGTGCCCCTTTATATTCATTTCGGATGGGTTATGAAGTAGGAGGTGTTGGCAGAAGGGATGGGGAGGAGGAATGCATCTGTTTCATCCAAAGTCTTTCATGTCACCCGGGTGGTGCCAGCTGGAGACCTGGGGGCTGGGACAACCTGGCCCTTCTCTGACCTTGCTTCTTTCGTCTCCTTACAATTAAGACCAGGTAGATGTCTAGCTACCTGGAAGGTTGATCCAGGAGTAAATCCCAGCCGGGGTTTTGGGAAATGTATGGAGGCCGATTGGTCTAGAACTGGATAAGGCAGCACAGCTATGTCTTGTTTGGGGGCTTGCTATGACCTAAAGTCCCAGATCTAGAGTCTGGGGCTTGCCTTGAACCCGGTCTCACATGAGGTCCCTCTTATCCCTGAGCCCTTGTAGGAACTCCATTCCGTCCAAGTGTTGGGTCTGTGCCTTGTCCTTACCAGCCAACTGCATCCCCTGTCCCAGTGAGGCCCATGCAGTGCAGTCTGGCCTGCCAGGACTGCCACAGACGTCCGCGGCTGAGTCCTCTCTGGCCGCTCCCCTGGGCCTGTCAGGCTGGCCTGCCTGGGCAGTCTCTGCTGCCTGTCTGTTCTCTCCACTGGCCCAACTCTACTTCCTGCCTCTGATGACAGCCGGTTTCTCCCTCGCAGATGGCGGCTCTGGGGTCATATCTCATTCCCAGATCCCAGCTCTCCCATAACCTATAAGCCTGGAGCCCCTGTTCTCACAGGGTAGGCTGGTCGGTGGAGCTCTAGGTGCCTGCCATCTTCATTCCCTCTTCTGAGGAAAGTGGCCTCGGGCAGCTCCTTGCTAGTGAGTGCTGGGTGTTATGGCCTGGAACCCTGCTCCTCTCCGGCCACCAAGGGTTGGCCCAGGAATGAACACTTGAGTCCGCAGAGGCCATCTATTGGTGGGACGTAGGGGAGATGAGCTGCCTGTGAGCTACCTTGGTGGTAAGATTTTGCCCACAGGAGTGTTGCATATTGGACAGTGACGAGCTGGCCCAATCAGATCTTCTCTCGGGAATTTAAAAAATGAGGTAACTCATAGAAGTCAGGCAGTAAAAAGGAGAAACAAAGGCAGAGGAAGGGGCAGGAGGAATGCCTGCCTCAGAGAGGGGGAGGATGCAACTCTGCAGCCACGTTGAGCTTCCCGGTATCCATCTGGTTCCCCTCCTCTCCTCCCTCAGACTTGACTGAGGCAGGTTTTTCCTCACTTTCCCGTCTCCCCGAGGTTACCTTGAGCCAGGCTTTGTCCCTACTCAGCCTCTCCAGGGGTGAATGGCCACACCCAAAGGGTGTTGATTTTGGAAAAGATTGAGGTCAGATGGAGGGAGGTTTCAGCAGAATGTCCTGCCCTGTTTAATGATTTAGTAGCGAAGGAGATGAAGCCATAGATGACAGGCTTATCACATGAGGGTGTAACCAGGATTGAGGGGGATAAAGAATGGTGTCAGGGTCAAAGGTCAAAGAGACCTAGGACCTTGCATCAGGCTGGAGAGATGGGCCAAATCCAATGTGATGACACTCAAAAGACAAATGGAAAATGCTCCCCCCAACCAGACTGCAGCACTATAGCTCTTAAAAAATACTTGGCATGTCTCATTGACTACAGGAAAATAGTCCACAGGGTGAGGGAGTTGCCCCAAAGGGAAAAGCCAAAATGTTCAAATCTCCCAATAAGAGAGTGTGGTCTCTAATTCAACCTTCACTGATGGCCTGGGACAAAATGTCATGCTCCAGGAGGCTTCACTGGGCGACTCTAGTAGTGGGTACTCATGGGAGGGGTAAGAGGCCGGTGGTACCCAGGGTGTCATCCTAGTCCTCCCTTCCTTCCTCTCCTTGTCAAACACTGATTGAGCCCCTCTGGTCTGGCACCATGGTGGATATGTGGCCTCACAGGTAAACAAGGAGGCCAAAGAAATTCTGAAGAGCGGCTTGTGTCCAGAGGAATGAGTAGGAGTTTAGTATTGTGAGGCAGATTTAGGAGGGCGGGGGTGGGGTGTGGGGGGTGTGGGAAGGGCATCCCAGTGTGAGAGAATGATGAGAAGTGTGAACTGGCTGGTGGCGGAAGCAAAGCCATGATCACACAGTGGGAGACATCACATACACCACACCGAGGACTGTCGCCTCTATCCTGAGGGTGATTATTAAAACTTTTTAAGCAGGGACAACACAACCACATCTGAGATTACATAGAGCACTCTGGAGGCAGGATGGCTGGTGGACGGGAGAAGAAAAAGATCAAGGGCAGGAACCAGAATGGCAGCCTTCCTTCTCCTTGCCGGCAGAAACCATTCTCCAGGTCAAGGGCTGAAACTATTGGACACCTGCCTTCCCAGCCTCCTTTGCGACTAGATATGGGCCTGTGACCCTAATTAGACGGTGGAGGACCTCAAGGGAATCCCCCCGGGGAAGGGGTTTCCAGGAAAAAACTCCCTGATAAAAAGAGAAAATTGAGGTAAGACTCTTATTTGCCCTGTGAGAATGTGCTGCCGGGATCCATGGCCATCGTCTCATACACTTCAGGGGAGAGCCCCAGGAATCAAGGCAGGCTGACCCCGAGCTCTGCCGTCACTGGGCGGCTGACTTAGCTAGTGCCGGGGCCGCTCGCCCCCTGGCTGCCCGCTGTGGAGTAGCGGTGGTTAACACTTACTGAGGGCTGGCCCAAGAAGGTCACACGTATGGAGTCTTTAATTTCTCATGAGAACCTTGCCAGGAAATTAAAGAACTCATGTGTATTATTACTATACATTAACACCTGTAGGTTATCGTCTTAGACAGAGGAGGAAAACGATGTACAGAGAATCAGTGACTTGGGCACAGAGAATGCCCAAGTCCACACAACAGGTAAATAAGAGCCAGGATTCCACATGTTACTTGATTAAGTCTCTACTGGTTGGCCATCCTGTATCTGGCAGCCAGAGGCATCCTGGCTGGGGGAGGAAGCTACTGCTGTGGTCTAGGAAAGAGAGGCTCAGGCCCTGAGCTGGGGAGAGGAGATGGGTTAGAAGCACCCATGCTGTGGGTGGGGGGGTGTACTCAGCCTAAGTGCCCTGCTGGCTGGGAGTGCTGAGGGGGAAGAAGGGCTACAGGACTAATCCCTGAGCGTGGTGAAGCCGTGGGGGCTATGCACGCTGCCCACCCAGGGAGGTGAGGCAGGAAGCGTGTGTGTGTGTGTGTGTGGGTGGGTGGGTGGTGGGTGGGTGGCGTGGCCCTATGTCCTGATTCTCTGCATTAGGCAAGGTCAGCTTCTGGGTGAGGAGCTGGGTGGGGGCGAGGCTGTGGGCAGGGAGGGGACCACAGAATTGAAGGTTAGGAGGTGGTGCATGTCTTTGGGTGCTCTGTGTTCTCACCTCCTCCCTAGCTAAGCACCTTCTCCCTCTCTTCTTCCTCTTGCCCCCTCAGTGTGGGCTGCAGGGGCTTGAGGGAGCCAGCCAGCCCATGATGCTGTTGGGAGCTAGAGGCCTCTGGGAATGCAATCTGGAGCTCCTGGGGATACCCAGGAGCACTCAAAAGGTGGCTTCCTCCAGGCAGCCTTCCCAGGTTGGTGAGGAGTTGGTGGGTTCCCACACAGCTTATAGCTTACCAAGCAGCATCGCTTCCCAGTACTTGGCTTGGCTGCTTCATGTCATCCCTTTTTTTAATCCTTGCTCTGACCTTGGCATTTCTGGAACAGGTGTGAATCTTGTCCGTGAAGATGGCTTCAGCCCCTAAGAGTAGGCCCTCCTCTGGGAGGCACACTCTGGGTAGGAGGGAGGCTTGGGGGACAGTGGCTGGCAACCCCCCAGGGGTTTGGTTGCTGGAGCTTCAGGGCAGAGACCTCATGAAGAGTTATCAAGAGGGGACTGCAGGCAGGTGAGGTGTCCTTCCAGGGCTGTGGGGCCCCTGCGTCCTGCCTTCTGAGGCTTGGCTGAGCCTCCTGCCTCTGCGGCTGGCCTGGCTTGGGGGAAGCCAGAAGACCACGCCTCCCCAGAGCCCGTGCTGCTGGGACTCAGGCACCTCATGGGGGCAGCCCAGGCAAGCTGCCTCCTGGGAGGGGCATGATGGGTCACCCAGCTCTGGGGCCCTAGGCCCCTCCTGCCTCTCAGTCCTCATCATCCTTCACCCTTATGGGTGGCAGTACCTGGCGCCAGACTGCTTGGGTCGCCGGGTTCAAATCCTAGCTCTGCATGGGCCAGCAGAACGTTTATGGCGTGTTTGTTTTTTTTTTTTAACCTCTCTGAACTTCCATTTCCATTTGTAAAATGGGGCTAACAATTGTACCTACTGCGTGATATTGCTGTGAAAACGTAAATGAGATGACCCAGGAACCTGGTGCATTGGAAGTCTCCGGAAGGGTCGGCTCGGCATTTCATCCCCCGCTGTTCCCGGGGGGGTGGGCAACCTCGGGCTCCCCGCCCGCCCAGGGCACCCACCTGCGGCGGCTGACAGCGGACAGCCCGGAGCCCGCACAGCGTGAGCGCAGAATGTGCGTGTGTTCAAGGCGAGCTGATCCGCGAAGCGGACCCTGGAATTCACTGCACTCCTGTGCCGAATCCCAAATGGAAACAAACACGAGCCTTCCGTGTAAACAACGACAGCGTCTTCACTAGCGAACAAACCAACGAGCCGGTCTGAACTGGAACCGAAGCTCCGGGTTTTCTGCCGATTTTCTATCTAAACAAACTCCCCGGGCTCCAGACCCGACTTTCCTCCAGGCCCGGATGCTGGTGGCTGCCCGCACGTCTCCCGCAGCCCAGCCACGTGCCGGGGGCTCTCCGGCTGTGGGAAACTCTTCCAGCTTCCAGTGGCTTCTCTCACAGTGCCAACGGCCATAAGGGGAGCCGATGTGGCCCGTGCCCCTTGGGGAACTGAGGTTAGGAGCCACGTTTCCTGCCCCCCCCCCCCCCCCCCCCCGGGGCCCGGGGGCCCTTTCAGCGGGGGGGCGGGGGGCCCCCCCCCCCCCCCCCCCTTGGCCCCCCCCCCGGGGGGGGGGGGGCCGGAGGTCATCGTGGAAGAGCAGTGCTACCCCGTTCTTCGGACTGGACTTGGGCTCCCCCTTCCCCTCCCTCCATGGGGCGCCTGGGCCCACCGCCAGCCCCCACCCCCCCACTCCAAGGCCTCAAGGCCGGCCTCACACCTCCACAATCTGTGCCGCACCGCATGTCCCGCTCTCCTAAGCCAGGATTCACTGGACCCACAAACGTTTATCAGCCGCTTCTTTCAGACCCCCAGAAGCACCCCAGAAAGCTGCGCTCCCCTTCTCCCTGCTTCCCCGCCAGGCCATTGCCACACCCTGACAACCTGCTCCCCACACAGCTCAGTGGGCCTGTCCCTACATTGTCCCCGTTTCTAGGAGGTGGAAATCAGGCTCCTGACAGGCATTCAAAGCTCTTCACCATCTTCTTAATTTTAACTTCTAATTCCTGCTTTCTCCCTGTGGCGGCCCCTCCCAAGCTCAGCACATACCCTCCTCTGACCATCAGGCTCCCCTAGCACCCTCAGGGGGCAGTGGGCCTGGGCCTTCACTGCCCTGGAATCAGGCCGTTGGTACCCAGGCCTCAGCTCACATTTCTCCAAGTGTTTCTCCCACCACCGGCATTGGGAGACTGGGCAGGGAGGCAGGGTGATGGCTCCCCAGGCCCCTTTAGACTCAGACCCTTTGGGAATGGGGAGTTGGTTCTTCAGCCAGCTGCCCTGGTGGTGGTTTTGGCTTTTGCTGACTTTTGAGGAGCCCTGTGGGACTTTGGGGGTGACTGAAAGGCGGTGGGGTACTGTCTCTCTTGTCTTCACCCCTCCCATAAGGCCCAGTGCAAATGGAGCTCTAGGAAAACCGTGTTCCATGTGAGGCCTGACCCACCACCAGGTGGTCTGCCTGCAGCTGGGCACACTCACTTCATCAGCAACTGCGTGGGCGCCACATGCAAGAGGGAACCTCAAAACACCGGTTTCCTTCATTAAAGGGAGGCAAGAAGACAGACAAGAGGTCTTTGGGGCAAGGCTCCATGCTGGGGTCCCCAGACTTAGGATGTCCTCAACCTAATGGGTAAAGGACACCGTCCATATTCTGGGAGTGCAAACTGGACAATACACCGATGAATCAAGGTTTTCTGAGGTGACAAATGTGTGGCCTTGTGAGGGTGGGGGAGGAACCGGCTGCACAGTGATTCCTGGGGTATCACCAGCACGGCCCACACATCCTGCAAGCCAACCATTGTTTCATGTGCGCAGCTGAAATTGCACACCCACGTCGCACACTGCACGGAGGTGCTGAGGGGATGCTAGGCCAACAGCCCCGAGCCCAGGCAGGTGGAAGGTAGCCTGGCATCCATCTCCGTGTCCGTTGGGGCTGACACGAGAGCAACACCGGCCTTCTGTCCTCCACCGGCTTCGGACACCCAGTAGCCAAAGCTCCGTGTGGCCACCCCCGCCCCCCGCAGCCCCTCTTCCCTGAGGCCTGGCTTGCCATAATCCTGTTGTCAGCAACTGTGGGGGCCAGAACGCCGTGCTTACCAGCAGCACTCAGAGCAGCCGAAAAAGAACAATGCATGACTCAGAGTTCCACGCTTCTGTTGTGGGTTCTAATTTTAGGCCATTGTTCCATTCCTCCCTTTGCCTTTCCCAGAATTCTAACGGGTGGGGGCAGGCCAGCCCGCCAAGATGGAGACCAAGAAGGGGTGGAGTACAGGGCGAGAGGTGGGCCTGAGGCGCTTGCTCAGGGGTCCAGGCTGGGAGTGGTAGCTTGGTCAGGCCTGGGGCTCTGAAGAAAGATGACCCTTATGACAGGGGTCTCTGTGGCTGTCCAGAATGGCCTGAGGGTCTGGAAACCCCTCTGGTTACTCAGCTATGCCATTCGAGCTACGGGGGGTGGGGGGGGTGGGAGTTTGGAAACCCCAGAGCTCTGAGTCACTCGGGTTCGCAGGCGAGTAAGAAGCCCCACAAACCTCAGAGAGAAAGCTCACGGGCTCGTGTGTGAGCACTCGTGTATACCCCTGATTTGTGAGCTCAGTGGCCGCAGTGCGGGGTGGAGAACTGCTCCGTGGCCCCTGGCTTACCTTCACCCCATCCTAGAGGGTCTCACAGCTGCCCTACTCCACAAGGGGTCCCAGCACAAGGGCAGACGCTGGAGGTGGAGCATGATTGCCAGAAATCCCTCCAGGCACTACTTCCTTCCTTCCCAGGCTCCCGGGCTCCCAGGCATTAGTGTTGATTATGAAGGGAGGGCAGAGAGCTGTGTTCGGCGTCCGGCTGCCTATGTCTCGTTGCTTCCATTCTTTACAGCCTGCATTACCCAGGAGCAGAACATGGTGTGTGACTCATAGCTCCTTGCAGTCTGACACACACGTGTGCACGTGTGTGTGTTGTGTGTATGAACGCACGTGAATGCTAGAGCACTGAATTTCCTCCCCGAATTGTGAATAACCAGGGTGCTTTCTGGAAACCAGCTTTGGGCTGGGATGTGAATGGCCTCACCTCAACTCACCTTTCCTCCCCTCACTTCCTCTGAGGTGGTTGCTCAGGTACAATCTGGGGGAAAGAACCCCTGGGAATTCAAGGACCCAGGCAGCCAGCCCCACCCTTGGACTAGTTCTGTGGCCCTCGGCAGTTTCTTGTTCCCTCTGGGCCTTGGAAGCGGAAACTATCCTTGCGAGGGCAGGGAGCTGCGTGTCCCACTGCAAGTGGCTCTTGGCCCTGGGAAGGTTTCTGTGGCAGAGGTAGCACTTCCCCCCCTTGCTGACTCAGGCGGAGGGGCACAGCAGGCTGGGTGCCCAGAACCCCACGAGGGCTCGGGGGGCTAGTGCCCCCTTCCATCTCCTTCCTGCTCTCCTTCCCAGGGAGCGGTCTTCCCCTGAGCCTCCTGCCCTCTCACCCCCTCATTCAGGGGTGCTCTCTTGGCTCCCATGCCCTCCACACTCCACCAACTGTGCATCCTCATCCCTTTTCACCAACCTTGGGGCTCACTTTTCTCTCAATTCGCTGCCTCTTTTCCCTTACCCCATTTTTCCTGCTGAAGATCAGAGACCCTTATTCTGTCTCCTCCCATGCAAATTCCCTGGGCTCCCCTAATGTCAACACAAGCCATATCTCGATTTGCTCCATCCCGCGAAGTCTCTTCGCACGTATCCCGGCCCTGAGTGGACTGCCACAGCTCTCCATCGCTGTGTAACCACCTACCCCCAGACTCGAGGGCCTTAAGACAGCCGCCGTTTTCTTACATCTCGCGATGTTGTGGGTCAGGAGTTTGGACGGGGCTCAGCAGAGCAATCCTTCTGCTCATCATCATGTTGATTCAAATCACTCAACAGTCCTCAGCTGGTGAAAGCGCGGGTCTGGAGGTGTAGGATGCTCACTCATCCCTTTAGTACTCCCAGCTGCGAGCGGTCCAAGAGGCCGGGAGAGCAGCTGCTGGGCTGAGGTCAGCCGGGGCTGTGAACCAGAGCGCTGATCTCTCTAGCAGTGCCTCGAGGGCAGGCATTCTGGGTGATAACAACTGGCCCACATTCAGGAGGTGGGAACTAACTCCCACTCTCAGTGGGGGGGGACTAACAAAGACTTTCAAGCCCCCTTTTATCTACAACAGCATCTCACAAAGTCCTGGGGCCTCTCTCACAGTTATTTTGCAGCAGTGTGGGCTGATTTGTTGGGGATACCATTGACTGTCAGGATCTACAGGCTTTTTCTCCAGGGCTAGTTGGTTTAATCAGAGAGGGATCCACGGTCTCCTGCCCAGGGGTAGGAGTGTTCCACAAATCCTGTTGCAGGTACCGTGGGAGCCGAGCTGGGGAACGGACTGCATGCCCCCATCACCTAGTTCCCTATTTACAGCCATCTGTGGTTGCTCCCAGTGCTTCTGCATTCAGAGCTTCTCTTGTTTAAGTCTCCCTAGAGAGGGAAAACTCGAGTCTTGTGCCAGGATGGGAGAGTGCGCTGGGGGTCTAATTACCCCTCAAAAGGCTTTCAACTAAACCTCTTATTTTCAGCCTCACCTGCACCCTCTCAGGGGTAACTGGTACTTCTGTCAGATTTTCAAGGGGCACTGAGGCCCATTTAACTTATCTTTTGTTCCCCAACAATTTCTTTGGGTTTCAGCTTTCCCCTGTGTATTGTCATGTACCGTTTGGTCATCCACTTTCTGCCTTCCAATACTTCGTGACTGTTTATTCCTCTTTTATTCCATCTGTGCTTGTGGGTTTGTACATTAAAAATTTATTTCACTTTCATTTTAGTGGGACTTCTGAGAGAGTGGTTCAGTCTTCCATGTTTAATTGGAAGTCCCTCACTTCATATTGAGGCAACTCAAAGTCACAAGGGATGAGAGCTGTGTAAGGACACATAAGCAGTTGAAGGGACTTGAACCCTGATCTGGTTCTAAATCCTGTGCTGTTTCTACTCCGCCACACTTGCTTGACCCACCCTTTTGTCATTCCTCCAATGATCATTTATCATCACACAATTTTGTGCAGTAGGATTTACTGAAGGTTCCAGGGAGATAATGGAGGGAGGGCTACATCACAGAGCATAACTCAACACTGAGTATTTATTAGATGTTTTAATACTCAGTTATTCCCACCACTGGGAATTTATCATTACTTCTTTTTCTTTGGCCCCATGTTACTCCCCACTCTAGTCTTCTTTCCACTTTCTAGTCTCTCCATATTTTGGGTGACCTCATTCTCCTTTTCTCAAGCTGCCCATGGAAACTCAAAATTTCTCTCACAATTTTCTATGGAATGATTGAGCTATTTCTTCCATACTCTTTTCATACCATGGAAATGGCAGGAAGATGGGAGTGGGAAGGGATTGATTTTGACTCAAAGAATCCCATTGTATTAGGGCAAAATGGTATATTTCTGGAAAAAAGGACTCCGCAGTTGTATGAATGAAAACAACTTATTTCTCTCACTTAAGGGGAGCACGTGGAAGTCTGTGCTCCATCCAGTCGTTCAGGGAAGTAGGCTGATGGCGGCTCTGCGAACCCGAGCATTGGCTGCCCAGTGTGTTCTAGTCCTTGCTGTCTTAATCAGCTGGAAGAATGTGGAGAAGTGAGTGAGCAGGGATTATGGGTCAGGCCTGGCAGTGGTACATATCCTAGTTGCTCACATTCTCTTGTGAGACTGGTCAGGTGGCCAGTGTGCTGTCGGCCTCTGTAGCTGCTTCACGGATAGAACTATCACTGTAGACAAAAGGGAGATGCTATTTTGGTGGTAGCTCATCATTTCTGCTACAACAGCCAGGGTATTATTATATCTTCATAAAACAATGGAAATTACGGAAACAATGGAAATTATCTTCCTAAATGGAATGCCGCCCTCTGACAGGCAAGGTATCTCAAACCATAGTTGAATTTTTGAAATAGCATTTGTTTTCTTTGTGGGATTTCTATCCATTTACCCACCTATCCACCCATCCACCTTTATATATCAGGAATTAGCTCTTAAAACAAAGGAAAGAAGCCATCAGTCAGCTAGGAACTTACTGGTAAAATTGGATGCTGTGTTTCTCAACATTTCTGCCCCTACACAGTTTTCTTGCCCTAGCCTGTGTGCCTCTAATTAAGAAGATTTTGTTAAGTTTACTTTGAGTTTGAGGTGAATTTAAGAATACAGACCCTTCTTTTCCCCACTGCATGTGCCCCTCAGCCCAGCACACCTCTCCCCACCTGTGTTTTGTTGGACTTCTATAGGATGTATGCCTTTCAGGGTTTGAAAACCATTGGGATTGAGGGAGGTGTAGCAAGTTTACATCTTGCATGAGAAGTAAGTGTACAGGTTACCCAGAAAACCTACAGGAAGCCCAAGCTTAGAACAGACAGGGGCAGAATTGAAGACTAGTTATGAAACAATTGGGATAAATGTGGAGTAGGTGGCAGAAGATGGAGAAGGGGCAGGAATTTCAACCCCATGAATGGTTTTGGAAGTTGTGGCAGGAACCAGTGTGGAGAGAGTTTGGCCAAGGCCTGAGGTTACAGCCTGCATCTGGTGGGGACATTTTTTTTTTTAATTTTATTTATTCATTTATTTGAGAGAGGGAGAGAGAATCTGAGGCAGACTCCACGCTGAGCCAGATGAGGGGCTCGATCCCATTACTGAAAGATCATGACCTGAGCTGAAACCAAGAGTCAGACACTCAACCGACTGAGCCACGCAGGTGCCCCAGGGGGACATCTTCGATGCCACTGTTTCAGGTAGACAAGGGAGGCAATGACCTGGCTAACCTTGGGATGCCACAGAAACTATAGGAACAGAAATCTCTCTGTGTGGATCACTTGGTCCTCTCCTACTCCATCCTCCTGGGCAACTGAAAGTCACCTCCAGCCCAAATCTAGCAGAATAAAAGCACAAAAAAGTTCTATTTTATCTAGGACAAAACAATTTAAATAGGAGCCAACATATAAACTATTGTTGACAGACTCTTTTATAGATCCTAATCCTGGAGAAATATATATACACTCTGATTAGGTAAGCAAAATCACCAGACACACAGATAAATTAAGCAGCTCTAAGCAAGGGATCACTCAGAGAAACAGGAAAATATATAAGAAAACATAAAACAAATTAATTCCATTAAACTCAAGTTAAAAAAGAAATACTCAGGGTGCCCGAGTGCCCATCAAGCGTCCGACTCTTGATTTCAGTTCAGGTCAAGATCTCAGAATACAGGGTCGTGATCTCAGGGTCATGAGATTGAGCCCCACTTCGGGCTCCATGCTCAGCGGGGAGTCTGCTTGAGATTCTCTCCCTCTCCCTCCACACTTCCCCAGCTTGCTCTCTCTCTCTCTCTCAAATAAATAAATAAATCTTTTTTTTTTTTTAAGAAAGAAATACTCTACATTCATATTACCAATGAGATGAAGGATGAATCTGAAATCAGGATCCAGCAGTAATTGAATCTATCTTTGGGGTTTTTAGTTGTTAATCAATATGTTTTCCATTCTGGCAAGATCCAAGTGCTTAAGACTCTGTCTCCTGTCATCCCTTAGCTCTGCAGTTACTTTGGGTTGGCTTCTTTCTTAGGTGGGATGTCTACATGGTAGTTCAGTCGGCCATTAGCAGCCCTGGGACTTTGCTTTTATAATAGTTCCAGCAAAAGTCAGTCTCATTGACCTGGCAATGGTCAATGCCCATTGCTACATTGAGCATATGGCCAGGGGATTGCCTTGCTTTCATTGTCATATGTCTGTTCACCCCTGCACTCTGGGGATGGAGTCAACTCCACCCAGCCTACATGAATGGAGAATGAGAGTGAGTTGGTTCCTAAGAGGAAGAGTTGGGTACTGGGCCAGCAAAAACAACTGTTCACTTACCCAACCTAATTATTATTCATGTGGAAGGCAACACAGAGGCATTTTCAGATATGCCAGGATTCAGAAAGTAAGCCACCCATTACTCCTTCTGAAAAATTGCTTGAAGAAATATAACTGAGCAATGAATCAAAATAAGAACTCCAATATGGAAGCTGTGCTATAAAAGAAATGGTGGCAAGCAATAAAACTGTAAAACTTATGTTAATGTAGAAGTTATTGCTGGTAATGTAGTTAGAAATTTAATAAAATGAGAACAAAATTCTTTGGAGAGCTAACCAAAGTGAAAAGAAGTTTGTAGTAATAACCTATACCAAACAACCTCTGGTTATTCCAATGAAAATCCTCAGATTAGGTGAAGGCAGGAAGGGGAATGCACGTGAAGTAGGAAAGAGTGAAAAAAGCAAACTGGAACCCACCAGGACACACAAGAACCGTGTTTGTCTATCACCGTCCAAATAGCTGGCACTAAGGGAACATGCAACAGGACCAATGCTTTGAGAAGCAGGAGGTGATGCAGGGGAGCTGAGGGCCACTGTCCACAACAAGATCATCTGGCTCATACACAGCACTGGGGCACAGCAGTAGTCCTTGGCCCAACACTGACCTTTGGTGGAAAAAAATGACTGCCCCTCCACTTGTGTCTTCCAAATCCCACGTACATTTCTCCAGGGCCTGCCCAACTCACAGCCTCATAACGGAGGGAATCCTGTGAGATGGAGGGCTTCCAGCTCAGCCAAGCGGTCTCAGTGGAAACCCAACACAAGAAATAAGGTAGACAGAAAGCAAATGCATTCCACAGTTAACTGAATAATTTAGAGAAGAGTAGTAATGCAAACCTAATGAAAGTAAAAGGAAAAAATTCATACGGACAGAAGCAAAACTTAATAAATTAGGAAATAAAGATTCAATATACTTATTAAATAAACCCAAGTGTTCACTTGTGTAAAGTAATGAAATGAGACAATCTTTAATAGTGACAATCAAAGAAAGAAAGAACACACAAAATGTTATGAGTGAGAAACAGCACAAAACCCTAGAAAAAGTGATTTCTGAAAAAATGATAGCAATAAACAACTGGAGATTCAAATTAAATGAGCACTGCGTATTATATAAGACTGATGAATCACTGAACTCTACCTCTGAAACTAATAATACATTATTTGCTAGTTAATTGAATTTAAATAAAAAAAATCAAAATACCAGTTGTAAGAGCATCAAAGCCTTAAACTAATCAAGGATAAATATAACAAATTATGTACAAGACATATACACTGAAAATTATAAATGCTTGCTGAGGAATTGAATAGAGCTGAAAATAAAAGAGGTATATACTGTGTCATATAGCTGGAGGACTTAAAATATCAGTTGTTCCCCAAATTATCTATGAATGTAACACAATCCAAATTAAAACCCCAGCAGGCTTTGTGTGTGGGGGTGGGGGGAGAAGGGATAGAAATTGCTAAACTGATTCTAAAATGTATTTGGAAATGCAAAAGAAGATGTGGTACACACACACACACACACACACACACTGAAATATTACTCAGCCATCAAAAATTTGAAATCTTACCATTTGCAACGACATGGATGGAACTAGAGGGTATTATGCTAAGTGAAATAAGTCAATCAGAGAAAGACAATTATCATATGATTTCACTCATGTGGAATTCAGGAATAAAACAGAGGATCATAGGGGAAGGGAGGGAAGAATAAAATAAGACGAAACCAGAGAGGGAGACAAAACATAAGAGACTCTTAACTATAGGAAACAAACTGAGGGTTGCTGGAGGGGAGGTGGGTGTGAGGATGGGGAAACTGGGTGATGGGCATTAAGGAGGGCACCGGATGTAATGAGCACTGGGTATTATATGCAACTGATGAATCACTAAACTCTACCTCTGAAACTAATAATACACTGTAGTTAATTAATTGAATATAAATAAAATAGGATTTTAAAAAATTTTAAAAAAAGAAAAAAAGAAGTGCAAAACATCTGGAAGAACCAAAACAATTTTGTTAAAAAGGACAAAGTTGGAGGACTTAATTAAACTTTGATTTCATGACTATAAAGCTATAGTAATAAAGACAATATAGTATAGTGTGAGGATAGAAATACAGATCAATGGGACATACATGGTCAATTTGTTTTCTACACAGGTGCTAAAATATTAAAAGGGGATTTTTAGAAAAAATAAAACATGGAAGTAGAACAATTAGATATCCATATGTAGAGAAGTGAGCCTTAATCCTTGCCTCCATACACCATAAAAAAATTAACATGAAATAGATCATAGACCTAAACGTAAAAGCTTAAACTATAAAGCTTCTAAAAGAAAACATAGAAGAACATCCTTGTGATGTTCGGTTAGGCTAATTTCCTAGGACACAAAAAACCTACAAATTATAAAAGAAAAAATTATTAAATTGGACTTCACCAAAATAAAAAATCTTACTACTTGAGAGACACTTCAGGGATTGAAAATACATGGCTACAGATTGGGAGAAAATATTTGTAACTATATTTGTCATATAAAGAATTCTTGGGGCGCCTGGGTGGCTCAGTCAGTTAAGCGACTGCCTCCGGCTCAGGTCATGGTTCCAGGGTCCTGGGATCAAGCCCCGCATCGGGTTCCCTGCTCAGCGGAGAGCCTGTTTCTCCCTCTCCCTCTGTCTGCCGCTCTTCCAACTTGTGCTCTCTATCTCTGTTAAATAAATAAATAAAAATCTTAAAAAAAAAAAAAAAAGAATTCTTATATGTTAATAATGAGAAAGCAAACCATTGGGTAAAAGGTGGATAAAAGATTTGAATAAATACATCACCAAAGAAGATATATGAATAGCAAAGAGGCACATGAACAGGTGCTTAACATCATGAGTCAACAGGGGCATATAAATTAAAACCACAATGAGATATCATGAGGCACATGTTAAAATTGAAAAAGACTCACCATATCAAGTGTCAGCAAGGATGTGGAACAAGGGAACTACTCTCATAGATTGCTGATGGGAATGCAACATGGCACTGCTACTTCGGGAAACAGTCAACTTCTTATAAATTTAAACATATGTACCAGCAATCTTATTCCTATTTATCCAAGAGAAATGAACGATGTTTCCACACAGAGGTTTGCATAACCGCTTTATTTGCAATAGCCCCTGAATTAGCTCCCTGAAGCTGCTCCAGTAAATGACTACAAACTTGGTGGCTTAGAACAGCACAACGTGACTCTCAGATGCTCAGGGTTCTGGAGTCCAGACATCTAAACCGTTTCGCTGGGATGAAATCAAAGCATGGACATGGCCCTGCTTCTTCTGGAGGCTCTAGGGGAGAACCTTCTGCTGTCTTCCTTTGCTTACGGCCGCATCACTGCAGCACCTTCAAATTTCTCCCCGCTCAGTCTTCACATCTCCTTCTCTGCTGTGTGTGCCAAATCTTCCTTTGCCTCCTTCTTACGAGAGTACATGTGATTGCATTTAGGGCCCACCCTGATATTCCAGGATAATGACCACACTTTAAGATTCTTTACTGAATCACATCTGCAAAGATGCTCCTTCCATATAAAACAAAATGTACAGATTCCAGGGATTAGTATGTGAATATCTCTTGAGGGGTCATTTTTTTCAGCCTACCATAGCCTGAACTGGAAAATCCTCCAAATTTTCATCAACTGATGAATGCTACACGAATTTTAGGATATCCATACAGTAGAATACTAATCAGTAATAAAAAAGGACGAGTTCCTGATACATGCATGCATGAGTCTCAGAAACATCATGCAGGAGAAGTCAGAATGAAAACACAAATTCTTTCTGACACTATTCCCACAAAATTCTAGGAAAGGTACAGCTGTAGTAGAGAAAGCCTACCAGTGCTTGCCTGGGGCAGAGGTGGAGACAGGATGGGTATTGACTGCAAGGGGATGTGAGGGAACACTCTGGCACCACGGAAATACTCTATATTTTTGGTAGAGGTTACAAGAATGCATTAATTTGTTAAAACCCATTGAGCTGAACACTGAAAATGGGTGTTTTTTTTTAAATGTAAATGCCACTTCAGCAAAACTTATGTTAAAAAGGAAAAGAAACTTGAAAATCTAGAGGCACTGGTTGAGTTTTAGGGAAAATACAACTAAAACAGAGTCAAGAAGAAACAGAAAGTCTGACGAGAGCAAGAAACATGGACTAAATCGAGAAACTTCTCAGGAACCTCGCCCCCTTTCCCCATCCCTTAAAAATGGTACCGTAGGGACCGAAGGTAGATCTACTTGCCGGTGATTTAGTTCAAACCTGGGAGAATTCCTGGGCAACTTACATGGCTTCAGTGACTAGATAAAGAAGGAAAAGTTTTCAATTTATTTAATGAAATTCCATTTCACCCTAAAACAAAAGCTTTATGAAACAGCACCAAACAAAAAGCTACTGAATAAAATATCAATAAAGCATTAGCAAATCAAGTGCATTCGTATGTGGAAAAAGGACCCTCTGCTAGAACTCCAGGAAGGATGCAGATGCTCCAGGAAAGGCAATGTAATCATAGTATATACTGCAGGGCTCAGACCTGGGGATGTTCATCAGTAGCACACGGAGGCTGGGGGAAGGATTTGTGTGTGGTTAGAAGTGTGCTTTTCCACAGCAGGAAGTCACTAGATCTTTAATCTACTAACAGTTCAGACTTGGTTAATTAAGAAAGCAGAATGTAAACAAACGATTTAGACGTATGCAGTTAAAGACCAGAAAAACCACCAAAGGCACCGCAAATGTCTCAGGGGAGGGGAGGAGGGAGCTGGGCACTGCTGGTGTTCATCATGAGATTTTTTTTTTTTTTTTGACTTTTAAAATGATGTTCAGGGTATTCCTCTGGTGGAAGAGATGTTTTTCAGGTATACAAGTCTATAAAGATGTATTGTAAGGATGTTCATCTCAGCATCGATTAGGATTGTGAAAAAAATCACTGTCTACCTGGGGAGATCATTTGAGCGTAGGTCTTACGTGCAATCAGTGTGCCTGGGGGAATAACAGCCTCAGAAGACAACAGCAGAAATGTCTGTGATTAGTGGCCAGATGGATTGTTAGGGTCACAATCCTGCAGGAGTTCAGAGGAGAGAAGGCCTTCTGGTTGGGATTGGTCTGGGGAAGGAGACGGAAAGCTGTACTGGGTAAGCTGGAACACAAGGGCCTTGGGGGCAGGGGCTTAGCAAGGGCCCCCAGCAGGGGGGCAGGAGGCCAGGGTCAGCCAGGAGTGGGCACATTTGCCTGGCAGGCGGGGATGGGATAGGGGGAGGAGGAGAGATCCAGTTGAGGGCCTGAAGGCGAGGCTGGGGAGCAAAGGCTTTGAAGGCCTGATGGGGTCATTCCAGAGATGCAGCCAAATGTCACTCCCACCAAGCCCTGCAGCAGTATGCTTTGTGGGGTTTCTCCAGAAACATCTATGCTCTTTTCCTGTACCTTTGAGATGGAAACACACAGTTTGGAGATGGCCAGTAGCCAAGACTAGGCGCAGTGAAGCTGGAGGGGCTGGGATTAGAGTAAATCTGAGGCCAGCTTTAGGGTTCAGTGTACGATCAGGGTTAGGGTTTGTTGGCAGATGCTAGTTTCTGATTGGATCCCATTTTCTTCCGTGTCAGTAAATGTTGCTTAAGTGCACGGATGAACTGCAAATTGGAGCTGGCTTTTCTTCTCAAAGCCTTTCAGCCTCTGCCTTTCTCGGTCCCTTCCCTTGGCTTCCTGTCTCCCCCTTACCACGCACACAGAGGCATCTCTCACAGACCTCCCTGGGCCCAGCTGTCCCTGAGTCCCAGTCCACCACCATGCCCTGTTCTCACTAGCTGGGGTCCTAGCCCCAGCCATGGGTGCCTGGCCTGCGTTGTGAGGAAGGGGATGTATGGTGGAAGGTGGGGGGAGGGGCTCTCCATCCCCTTGCCCACCTCTCTCCAACCAGCGGCTGGTGCCAGGATGGCTGCCTTCCTTACTCAGTGCCCAGGGATCCTGGCCCACAGAATGTCTGGGTGCTTTCAAGGCAGGTTACTGAAACTTGAATCCTGGCTTTCCTTTTATTCCTGACCCCCGCAACTGCCATGGTCTCGGCCACTCCCTTTCTCTGTCCCCAGCAGACACCTGAGTCAGGCCTTGGAGAAGGACTCCCCATCCAGCCCACAGCCTGCTGGGTGTGGGAGCTGTCCCTTGGCTCAGTCGGACGAGGTGGAGGTGTGATGTTGGGGGCCAGGGTGTCTCCTTGTCCCACCACCACCCTCCTGGGTGCACGCCTCCCCAGCAGCTGGCCCTCGGCTGCCTTCCAGTTTGGCTAGCTTCCTCCTGGCCTTCGTGCTCCAACATGCAGGAGTTTCAGGAGAGGCTTTGGGGATGCCGAGCCCAGCCTGGCACTGAGGCAGCCAGGGAGGGAGGGGCTGAGCTGCCACTGCCCTTCTGCCTCTCTCTCCCTCTCTGTCTTCTTCGTTTGCTCTCTCTGGGTCCTCACTCCACCCAGCCCTTGCCTCTTCCTGTCCCTGCTTGAGCCCCTCCTCCTCTTGCCCTGACCCTTGTGTCTGTGTGTCCCTGTCCCTGTCCTGCTTCCGTGCCCTATCTCCACTTCCCTGCCTGGTCTCCATCTGTCTTGTTGCTTCTCCCTTTTTCCGGCTGCATCTCCTGCTTGCAGTCTTCTCTCTCCATCAATCACAGATTGGGAAGGCAGGTCTCACCCCCCAATTACTTGGCAATGGAGCCATACATTGCATACAATGCAGCCATGCTGGTGGTGAGAATAATTTGAGGCGGGGACCCTTCCCTCAACCTCCCCCCAACCAATGATCCCTGTTTAGGAAACCTCATTGGTGAGTCCCTTCTTGGAGCGGATGCAATTCAAAACCACGGGATGCTCTCGGAGCTCCTAACAGGTGGGTGCCAGCACTGTGCTGGGTGTTGGAATGTGTGAGCAAGACCAGTCTCCATCATCCAAGAGTTTATGATGGGGGAGGGGGGCGAGGGAATATGTGTGTGGTGAGAACACAAATGCTGAAAAGATGAGCAACAATGTCAGGTGAGAGCAACCATTCAAGGCCATAGTGGGAGCTCGCATGGAATGTGCAACCACATCTCCCCTCCTGTTTTGAGGACTCAGGGGTTATGGTGGGCTGAGAGAGCTTGCAAGTCCATATGGAGTCTGGAGCGGGAGAAGCAGCTGCTGAGAGCTGGCTGGGGTTTGTCGGGGAGAGGAGTGTATGCGGGGTGGGGAGGGGCAGTCCATCCAGGCTGGGGCCACGGGAGCAATGGTGCAGATGTGGGAACGTCCTCGGAACCAGGGTCTTGGGAGGGTAGCTTGCTGGGATCTCAGTGATGGTGTTTGTGGACAAATGGGAGAAGGTTGAGAGGTTGAGCCCAGAGAGTGGCCTTGGACTTGACCTGTTGGGCAGTAGGAGTGAAGGGAGCTTCTTGAGCACCGGGATGATGGGCCTCAAACTACGTGTCAGGAAGCAACTGCAGTCTGCAGCACATACTTCTTCCTCCCGTGATACCAAGCACCAGAGGGCTTGGACCAGGGACATGGTCCCAGTCCATGAAGGCAACTGTGTCCCCACTGAGGACCACATTAGCCCATAGCATCTGTCTGCAGTGGGAGGCCTATAGGGATGCAGACGATTGGGCATATGCCCTGGCAGGTCAGGGAAAGGACCTGTGATGACTACATCACCCTGTGCTTAAACCCTTTTGTGGCTTTCCCTGTACCTGGGATAAGTTTAAAGCTGCACTGAGGTGTGCAGGCCCTGCGTGGCCCGGAGCCTGCATCCTCCTGTGTCTCCCTACAGTGGGCGTCAACCATCTCCCCGCACTCTTTCTCTCAGCCTACTTATTCTTCCCGACTCGGGGGCTTCCCCAGGGAGGCTGGGCGGCCCACTGCACAGATGAGGGTTGGTCTGCCCTGGGTCACGTTCACTGAGCCCTGACTCCTCAGGAGGCACCATCGGGTGGGGCACTTTGCTGCTAAGTGTCTCCTGTAAAGCATTTGGAAGCATAAAGGATGACACCAGTGAGGAATGTAGCTGCTAATCCCAGTGTCTCTTGAGTCAGAGGAGGAACTGGGGAGGGAACAGCCCCGAGAAGCTTCTGGACAGTCTCCTTCACATCTCTGGGAGATCTGCCCCTTCAGGATCTGTACCCACGGGGAGGGCCCCAGGAGACTCCCTTTCCAGGAAGCAACCCCTGAGCTGTGCCCAGGTCCCGGTTGTTTCTGTCCCTCAGGACAAGAGAGAGAGGGAGGAGCTGGTGGAGGGTCAGGAGATCAAGCCTCTGATTTCCAGAATGACTGCGAGTTCTGAAAAAGTCGCTTCTTGTATCTGAACAAGCATTAAGTAACTGAAGGCCCACCTCAAAGCAGCTTGAACAAGAGGGTTGGTTTGTCTTCCCACATAGCAGGGAGTTCCGACGTAGGGGTGATCCAGGGCTGACTGACCTGGCAGGCCAAGGAACCCCTCAACCCTCGAGGGCCTGGGGAACTCTCATCCTCCTCTGCCTGACACAGCAGTTGGGAATATCTCCCTCAGGGGGGGTAAAGGTTAAAATGGCATCTGGTGAGAAGACAGGGAGGCTCCCTCTTCTTTCATTAGTCAGAAGGCTTTTTCTTATGGCCTCCAAGTCCCTTGACCAAGATCGGGTGGCACCCTTGGGCCAGGAGGGTGAGACCCTGTCATCAGCTTGCACGGCTGGCTCTCAGAGGAAAACTGTGGGCATGCTGTGATTGTCCTGGGTTTATGGATTTCACTTCAGAAAAGAAAAGAGAGTAGATTAAAAGGTTTGCTATCAAAAGAGGATATTGGGTTTGAAAGGGATGAGAGCTGCTGACTTAGGCTAACATCCCTGGGATGGAGAGTGGCATCCTCCTTGAGCAGCTGGGATGATGAACTTCAGGACAGAATTGGGGGTTCCCAGCAACAGAGAAGGAGGCAGAGTGAGAGTCAGCTGGGAAGCCACTGATGCATCTACTCCATGTGCTCATCTGTGCAATAGGTTGGTTATCTCAGCTCTGGTCACCTCGTCCCCTGAGATGAACTCAGGGAGCTGTGAAAGCCCCCCAAAAGGGTGAAGGACACTGCTGTGACCCGGGGCCCTGCATACCTTCGCTAACTTAGTTCCTGTTCCTGCCCTCACAAGCCCTTGTCCTCACCCTATTTTCATTTTTTAAAAAATGATTTTATTTATTTATTTGACAGAGAGAGACACAGCAAGAGAGGGAACACAAGCAGGGGGGGTGAGAGAGGGAGAAGCAGGTTTCCTGTGGAGCGGGGAGCCTGATGTGGGGCTTGATCCCAGGACCCTGGGAGCATGACCTGAGCCGAAGGCAGACGCTTAACAACTGAGCCACCCAGGTGCCCCAAGTCCTCACCCTATTTTAGCCCCAGATGAGTTAAGGCCATGAACACCAACTAGAGATGCAGTTCTCATCCGCAACTGCACCACATGTGGTGTTTCTTAACATGGTGCTGGGCTGCCCCTTCCGGGTAAGCTGCCTGCTGATGGGTTTATGTTCAATAGAATGAAACAGATGGAGATGGTGACCTTCCAGGTATCTGGAAAGGTGGAGATGGTGCAAATGCTCCCTGGGGTCCACCCTGCTCCAAGGACCTGCCTCCTTCTTCTGGAATTCCACTCGTGGCACTTTCAGACGCTGGCTTTAAGCTTCTTCCAGGAGGAAGCGGGTGTGGGGGCAGCGGGGAGGGCTTTGGCGATGCCACAACTTTGCGCGGGGGGGGGGGGGGGGGGGGGGGGGGGGGGGGCTGGTCTTGGTCTTGGTTTTAAGTCATCCAGTGGTTAAGAGTGAGACTGACTGCCTGGGTTTAAAACAGTGCCTGGATTTAAATGCCAGAGCCATGTGTTTAACTACTCTGCCTCGGTTTCCTCATTTATAAATGGCGTGATAACACAGCATGGGATTGAATGAAACAAAGTATATAAAGCTTTAGAATTGTGGCTGGCACAGTATGATTTAGCCATTAGCTGACTCTTAGTAGCTGACGCATGAAGTTCTGGGGCTAGGAGCAGCATGCTGATGGGGTACCCCCATCCTTTGCTGGCCCAGGAGCTGTAGTCCTAGGAATCGTGACTCACAGTACTCTGGGGGAGCCGCCTCGGAACCTCTGTTTCCCCTCCCAGGCCTGGGGTGGCTGGGCCCATGAAATGACCTCAGCCGGGAGGAATGAGGGGCGCGGAGACTATAGAGCTGGGTGTAGGTCCCTGCCTACCCCTGGGGCTCTCCCAACCCTGCCTTGTACCTGCTCCCTAGCAGGTGACCAGAGGGCAGCAGGATTCCAGGGGTCACCCCAGTTACTCACTGTGACCTCTTGATCCAGACCTAGCACATGGGACCCCTCAGCTCCTCCCTTCTGCTGTCCACTGCTTACAGGCTGATCCCTAGCCTCAGATGCACCATTGACCCTACCTCCGGCCGGGACTTCAGGCTGGCTTCTGACTGATGTGTGGCCCTGACATTTGACTGAATTCTGGGCTCGGACTGTCCCTGTTCTGGTCTCTGGCTGAGCTCTGGCCCTGGTTGTAGACTGACCTATCTCCCAGACATGGAAGGCACCCAGGGGGCTTCTGGGGCGAAGTTCCTCTCTCTGCGTCAACTTGTCCTTCCTTCTGATCCTTGGGCTCCTGAAGGCGAGTTCCTGCCTCCCCTCCCCTTGCTGGGAGTGGTCACGTGGAGAGGGGGCCTCAGCCTGGGAGGAGAAGATGCTAGCTTTCTTTAGTCTACTTCTCAGTGATGTTCACTGAGGAGCATCCTTCCTCTGGCCCCCTCTGACTACAGCCCCCAAATAGAAAAGATTGCCCCCCCATTAGCCCGGAGGCTCCCTAAAGAGCAGTGACAGGGCTCCCCAGTTGGAACAGATTTATTAAGGCTAGAACTGTGTTTCTTCCATCAGATTAGGGGGGCCCCGACAGCCTCAGTTTGTCTCAGTCACCCGAGAAAGGTCTCCAAAGGGGACAGCAATAGCTGGGGTACTGGAGTTGTCAAACTTGCCTTCTAATTGTCAAACTTGGCTCCATCCTGCTTTAGCTGTGTGTCCTTGGGCTCAGCTTCTTCAGCTGTGAAGTGGGGCAGTGAATGTTACTCAGCTGGTAGGGCCGTGAGGATTAAATGAGAGGGGTCGCGGGAAGCCCCGGGTGTAGTACCTGGCCCTGGGGACCGCTCCGCGGACGTCAGACATCATGGCGACTGTAGCGCCACCACGCCAGCCGTCGGCAAGGGCAGGGAGACGTGGTGAGGCTGAGATCCCCCTCCCCCCACCCCGACCCCACCACACGCATCCCAGGTCTTTCTCAATGGATGGAGATCAGATGGCGGTGTCTAAGCTGCCTCCCCTGTCACCCTTGCTTCTTATGGCTCCTTAAGGGCTCTGGGCCTGCAGCACCTGGTCTAGCCTCTCCACGAGCTCCTCTCTGCTCTTCCCCCTGAGAAGGCCCTACCTTCCTGGCCTCACTACCCTACATCTACCATTCTTTGTGGGTTGCCTGACCCAGGCCACCCCCTCCAGGAAGGCTCCTGGGTTGACATGTGCCAGCACCTGTCTCTCTAAGGCTACGTCACAAAAGCCAGGGCTGATCCTCCACCACTGATGGTCTTGCCATGATCCCTAGCTGCCTGGTTCTCTGGAGACAGTGAGGATCCAGGGCCCAAACTGCTCCTCCCACCATGGATTCTAAGGCAGAGCTGCGGTGGGGGGTTGGGGAGAGTCCTCTGAGTCAGAGCCACTGTGCTGGGGACCTCTTCATGGCACTCGTGACCCAAACAGATACCCAAACTGCCCTCAGGAGGGTTTGGCGTCTTTTTCTCTCTTTTCAATTAAGTAAATCAATTAAGTCATTTTGAATGACTCCAGTTGGCCACTCGGGGCTTTCTTCTTAGTGAGGCCTGATTCATTAAGACAGTAGGACAGGTGCCAAGGTCAGCAGTGACTTCATGAGCCAGGGGCACACTTCCTATAAGTGGGCTGGGGGGTCCTGCCCACAGACCATTTCTCAGCAGAGATAGAAGAGCAAGGCAGGCATCCCCATGCATGACCCAGACTAACCTCTGGGGGAGAGACCAAGAAAACAAGGTCAAGATGCTCCATGGAGTCACTTGGCCAAAGTAAGGTGTGAACCGAGGCTGCCCCCAGAGACTGGGGAATCCACTTTTTATTTATTTATTTATTTTAAAGATTCTATTTATTTATTTGACAGAGAGAGACACAGTGAGAGAGGGAACACAAGCAGGGGGCGTGGGAGAGGGAGAAGCAGGCCCCCCATGGAGCAGGGAACCCGATGTGGGGCTCGATCCCAGGACCCTGGGATCATGACCTGAACTGAAGGCAGACGTTTAACGACTGAGCCACCCAGGTGCCCCTGGGGTATCCACTTTTTAATCAGCCACAAGCATTCTTCAAGGGCCTCCTGGATGCCAAGTTTTGGGGAAGAATGAAAAAGATGGTTCCATGACTCCTGGAGACTCCTTTGACCTTGGCTGTGGGGGATATGAATGTGTGATATATTTGTGTCTTTCTCCTCTTGAGTTTGTATCTGTTGTTATTATCTTTTTGTTGGGAGCAGCATTATGTGCGTGGATGTCATGGTAAGTTGCCTCATGTCTTCTCTGGAAGTAGGTAGAGTATAAATGAAAACTCAAATAGCTGGGTCCACAGATGCTCACAGACCATTAGGGCGGATGCACGGGAACACTTGTGTCTTGCCCCTTGGTTGGAAGTCATCAGAAGCTACAGGATGTGGAAAAGGGGAATTTTCTGGGGTCTGAAGACCCAGAAACAAATTGTCGCTGTAGCTTCTGGTTGTGGGGAAGAGTAGCAGGGGCTTGGTCCAAAACATGGCTCTCTGTGGAGGGAGGGTGGTCTGGGTTTAGGGCCGCAAGCCTGACTTTCGACCCTAGCTCCACATTTCTCTGGTAGTGGGACCTGGGCAGATCCTCTTGCCTCAGTGGGCCTCTGGGTATGGTGAGGAGCCTGATCTTGGCTTTCACTGGGCTCCCCCAAGGCTCCCCTGAGCCTGTGAGTGGGTTTTAATGATTTCTCTGATCGGGCCAGTTTGCACACTGCTCCTACTGCTCAAAGTACACTAAGAGGGTTTGCTTAGACTCCAGGCCTAGAAAGGCTCCCTGCTCCCAGCTCCTAGAAGGGGAATCCAGGTGTTATAGGAATAGCTTCTCCCTGGGCCCAGAGAGACCCACTCATCACCTGAGGCCTGATACCCTCATCCTCTGGCCACTCCTTCCTCCACTGGTCCTGGTCCCTCCATGTCACAGTCCCAGTATCTCAGGGTGACCCAGTGCTGGCCTCAGAGCTGCCTGCCCCTCTTGGAGCAGGAGCCTGCTTCTCAGTGGGGGCACCCTCCTTAGGCTCTGAGCAAAAGGAACCTGCTGACTGGGCTGAGAGGAGCCTCTAGGAGCATCTCCTGATCTGGAAATGGGCTCAGTGGGCCCTGACTCACCTGGCTTCCAATGATGCTGTGCATACGGCATCATGGGCACATCAACAATCACTGAGCCCATGGCATGAACCCCGCGCTGAGGTGAACACTTTATTTGATCCACACAACAGCTCCCACGCATCAGGTACCGTTATTAGCTTAATTTTATAAATTTGGAAACTGAGGCACAAAGAGGTTGTGTCACACAGTTAGGAAATGCTGGATTACCAGGGTTCTCTTAACCATTATAATCTACAGACTCATTCATTAATTCATCCATCCATCCATCCATTCCAGAAGTTTTTATTGAGTATGTACCATGTGTCAAATCCATGAGTTAATGAAGCAGACAAGAGGCCCTGCCCACCTGGAACTGACATTCCAGAAGGAGGAGAAAGACCATAAACAGGACACACAGTAGACACGTAAATTATAAAGCATGTTAGAAGCTAATAAGTGTAATGGGAAAATATAAGAGTAAAGTGGACTGCAGATGCTGGGGGAGGGGGGCTGCAATTTTGGTGGGAGGGCCAGGGAAGACCTCATTTCAGGCAAGACTCAAAGGGGGTGAGGGTGGGACGAGAGGTGAGGTGAGAAACAGCGGGATTCTGGATCTATTTTAAAGGCAGAGCCAAAGGACTTGCCGCTGGGCTGGATGTGGATGGCCAAGAACTAGAGGAGTCAAAGTTTGTGGCAGGAACAACTGGGAGGATGAGTTCCCATTTAGGGGCTACAGGATGGAGAAGGTTCTTCTCCGGTTTGGGGGATGATCAGAGCACAGTCTTGGGCATGTTGTTTGAGCTGTTTATCGCACATCCTGGGCAAAGGGGTGGGGCCAGCAGGGTCTGGAGTACAGGGAGAGGTCCAGGAGGAGGACTCGGCTCCGACAGTCCTTCCGTCAGGACAGAACAGGAGCGTGGGGATCGCCGAGGAAACAGGTCCAGCCAGGTGGCAGGTGAGTGGCAAGTCTGGGACGCACGCCTGTGCTATTCCCCAGGACGGGGGCTCCTGGGCCCTACATCCATGGCCTCCCAGTGACAGCCAGGGCAGGAAGGGGCTAGGGCTGGCTGGGCCCACCATGCCCTCTAGCAGAGAGGGAACTGAGGCCCGTGTGTTTTGCCTGGGCCGGCGAGGACAAGGGGCAGAGCTAGAACCCAGGCCTCCCCGACGCGGGGTTCGGAGATTTGTGCATGACAAGATAGCACTGGTGGAAGCGCCCCAACAGGTCTGGAATGTGGGAGTGAGTGTGGTGGTGATTATTATGCCCCATTGGCTGGCCAGGGGCGCATTTCGGCAGGATCGCCCTCTCACCCACTGAGCTCTGGGGACCAGCTCACACTCTTCCTGCTGGGAGAGGCCCAGGCCCCTGGGTGGGGGCCCCACACTCAGTCCCTGCCTCCCTGATTCATTCCAGCTCTCCTGAGGCCTGAGTCACTTTCTTTCCAGGGGAGAGCTGCCTGTTTGGCAAATCCCTGGATCCAGTGGGGAGGAATGGTAACTCGAGCCCAGGGCTGGTCCTTGTGTAAAGGTGAAGTGGGCAGCCACCCACTCCTGCCCCAGATCCCTGCCCCAGCCTGGAATTTGCTCACTTGTCACCAACTCAGCCAGCAGTTCCTGAGTAACCATCTCCATTCATGTGCTCAGCATTGTGCAGGTTACAAACCGCCTTCAAATAGCCCTACTTTACAGATGAGAAGACTGAGGCTCCAGAGTGCCCAGGTAGTTAGCTAATAGGAGAGCCAGCTCATAGACGCAGCCTGTCCGACCCCAGGAGCTCTTCCATTGATTGTCCCTACTGGCCCTGAGCCTGGCTGCCATTTCCTAACTCTTGGCCCTGATTCTCTGCCCTAGGGAAGCAAGATGTGACCTTGGGGAAATGATTTGATTCACCTGATACTTTAGGCAGTGGGAGAAGGAGGAGACAGAGGCCATGGAGGACCAACCTCATGGATGGCTGTGCGCAGGGGCTGGGCGGTGGCTGTGGAAGAGGTCTTGGTGGGTGGGTGCTTAGCAGCAGCTCCATGAAAGTCATCAGAAGAAGACTATCAGAGAAGAAGCAAGCTGGGTAGAAGGCACTCAGGGCAAGGAAATAGCCAGAGGAATGGAATTAATTTGTATTCAAGGGCCAGATCATAGGGTGTGTGTGTGGAGGGGGGGTGAGGGGAGGGTCAGATTGCAGAAGTTTCTGAATGCCTGTGGAATGTGCTGGGCAGTACTGGTGAGGGGCTAAGGTTCTTCTTCCCCCAGGAAGACTTCCTGTGCTAATTCTGCTGGTTCCTCAGCCCCAGCCGGCTTTCCTTCCTTCCCCAGTGTAGCCTGTATTTCAGAAGAAAAGCACGAGACTTCCTGGGTCGTGCCCTCTTTCCCACAGAGCAGGGCATGGGCAGCTCACAGGATGTCTACACTACATCCGATAGAGACTCTGAGACGGCAGGAAGCCAGAGAATTTCCTAAGAAGGATGAAGCTCAGAAGGAGGGCCGGCCTCACAGACAGGTGCACTGTGTTTTACTGGAGGTGTATCCAGAAGTCTCCTCTCCGAATAGCCCCAGCCAAATGTTTTGTTGCCCAGAATATGAGCAGTGGAGACTCACCCTTTTGGACTAAGGCACATCCCCTTATTACAGGCAGATTTCCTTGGGAGGAGTATCGCTGTTCCCAGAACAATGAATGCCATAACCTAGCACTTCCCTCCCCTGGGGGGATGGGGGGGTGGGGATGGGGGCGGGATGGGGGAGCAGGGAAAAGGAGAGCAGCCTGAGCACCCCAAGGGGAGGCCGGGTACCAGAAACACCTTGGGCCACTTCACGCCTGTGCTGTGGAGGACAAGGTCCATTTGGAGGCTTCACAATAACCCATCCCCATGTTCACCAATTCCCCAATAGCTAGGTCAACACTCGCCTTCTTTCAATGAGACTCTTGGTGGGTCTCAGACTTCTTTGAATAGGAGGTGCAGGGGCTGATTTAGGGGGATGGTGAGGGGGTGCTCTGGAGCCCAGTGCCCCTTAGTGGGCAGAACCTAATTCAAGGAAAGCAAACCTGGGTACCCATCAGGAACCAGTCTGTAGAGGGCACAAAAGATTCAAGCAGGAAAATGGTGCCATCTAACTCAGGCTTCTACCTGTGACCCAATCTATAACTGACCAAATGCCAGTTAGCTCCTCTCCCACTAAAATAGGCAGTGCCCTTGAGTAACATTAAGAAAACTTCATGACATCCTGTCTTGTCTGTAAGTCTGTAATAAGCATATACAGTTTGCATGATGAAGTTACATGACATGCCTCTCACCTGGGACCCATTCCAAGCGGCAATGACCCGAAATCCTGCCAGCAAATAATGCATGGTGCATAGAGCACTTTTATTGGTAAGGAGGGATTTGTTTTATTATATAAGGTTCAAAGGCTTTGACGTGACCCTCCAAACAGGTCTAGCTTCGAAAAAGGAGGACTGAGAACTTGAGGAATGTGGCCAGTGGATGACCATGAACCTGAATATAAGTAATGTTTAAATATATTGTGAATAAGGCTTAATAATGGTATGTGTGTGAGTTAGAGGGTGTAGCTAATAGTGGCCAGTTATAAATAAGGGGAAGATTTTGAAATAAAGAGAATTGCAAGTAAATGAAAATGTATTACATTTACTACAAGCAATTGATTTATTTCGAACAATTCTTTTATTTCGAAGAAGTATATAATTTATAGTAATTGAAAATCTGTTTCTCCATTTCCACTAAATAAAAACTGAACACCAAACAATTTTAATGGGTTGTCGGGACACTAATTATGAGCTTTCTTGGGTTGCCTGGGTGCTTTTTTTCTCTGCTGATGAGGGTGGCTGGCGGATAGAGGCTGCTTATGGGAAAGCCATCAGCCGGGAACGACCCAGGTCCGAGTTTGCAATATAATAGTATGTGTGCTTCTTCTAAGTGCTTTAAACAACAGGATCTAGCAGAAGGTCTAATAATTACTGCAATTCCAGTGCGGTGATGAGCATTTGTGACCTTTCATGGAATCTTCCTAACTGCAATGTGATATGAAAACATCCGATTTCTATTGGTGCCAGTCACAGGCACTCGGTGTCCTGTGGTGGTTTGTGGTCTACATGCACAGTTGAAAGAGAATTCAGTTAGGGATTAGCGACTCTAAAGGTGGAATCTTTTTTTTCTTCATCCAATTCTCAAACCTTTGCACTCTATCCACAGACTCCCAAGGGGTCCAGGGACCCCAGGAGAAGGCTCTTGGCCTCGGAAGCTGCACCTCAACCCAAGCCCACGGGGCAAATGCCTGGAGAGTGAGGCTCTGGGGCTGACTTCCCCTCGGCCTCATCCTCATCTTGTCTGCCTTGTGTCCCACCTCCCCACAGGCTCCCCTGGCGGTTGCTACTCATGGTTCCCTGCTCTGCCCACGCCTGCCTGCCCCCTGCCCACTCTGAGTCAGGGCCTCCGGCTGACCTGCTTCCAGAGCCTCCCGACTGGCCCCCTGCTCCTGTCCGCTGGCCTCTTGTTGGTTTTCCTTATGGCCGCCAAGGGGACAGCAAGATGCGAAGTTCCTCATTCCACCATCTGCTTAAAATCCTTCAGTGGCTTCCGAGCGTGCTTAGGATAGGAACAGGAGGCCGACCTCGGCCCCCAGGGCCCAGCTGGCTGCCCCCCAAACTCATCTCCCACTGGCCCCTCCTTACCCACCCTTGCCACCTTTCACTTCCTGGCTCATGCCTCATGCTCGTCTACCCAGCCTGACCCCTGGCTGTTCCTTCTGCTGGGGGGCGCCAGCTCAGCTCCACCCCCCGTGAAGCCCTCAGCTCTCCCTCGGACGGGACTTTGTCCAGACACCTGTCCTGCTCTCCGTGGCACTGCCCCTCCACACCGGCTGCCCCACTCGGCGCTGGGTTAGGGTAGCGTGCATTTTCCCTCTCACCCTGGGGACGGGTGGAGGGCCTCCGATACTAACCAAGGGGCTACCGTGAGCGTGAACATCCTGCCACCTAGGAGGACCACGCAGCCCTGGGAGAGCTTGGGGCTCGTGTGTACTCACTTTGGGAGCTCACACAGTGCCGGGCCCATAGGCCTGGCACACAGGGCCGAGGCAGGCCACCCCCCATGAACGGTACACCATGCTCGTTTGGGCTCTCCCAGCACCATGAAACTTTGGTCTAAAGCCCCTCATGCCGTTGCAGTTTTACTTGTCTTTGACCTTCCCATCTAGACTGTAAGTTCTGAGAAGGCCACGTGGTATTCGTCAGTGCCCAGCGCTTCTGGTGTGCCTGTGACTCAGTGGGGGTGACGGAACGTGCAAGCTCTCTGTGTCCCCGATCCTTGTCTCTCCCGGCCTCTTTAGAGTCTGGGCACCCCCAGCTGGGCTTTAGAGGCTATTTCCCCGCTGGCTGGCTAAGTCATCGCTGACTGGTTTTGCAGGAGAGTGCCAGTGACTCAGACTCGGTGTGGCTGGCCCTGACTCTGAGGGAGCTCCCCGAGACCGAGTAGATGCTAGCAGACATGTGCCGAGTTGAGTGTCAGCCAGGCTTGGAGGCGGAGGGGTGGACAGGGTGAACTGATTGGAGGAGGGTGGGCCCTCAGAGACCAGGTGCCTGAGGTCAGGGTTCAATTCAGGGTTAGGTGGCAGGGCCGAGACTCAGGGAAAGGTGCTGGGGACTCTGGGGAGTTCCACACCCCATGATCTGGGCTGGGTGCTCCAGATACGATCCTGGCACACCCCCGGCAGTCTACTCCCTCCTGCTCCTGGAGCCGGGGCAGCAGGTGGGGCTCACTTATTGCCAACCAGGCCAACGGGCGGAGCTGGCCTGGCTCTGGGGAGATGACAATCATGCAGGAACTTCTCAGTGGAAAATCACCTCAGCGCATTGCCCCTTCCTGGGAATGGAAACAGAAAGGGCCTGAGAGACACTGGGCCAGAGGGCTGCCACCAAATAGCTGGGTCTGTGGAGGGCACTTAGACCATCTCAATCTGGAGGTGGTGGGCCTCTTCTCTGCGGAACCCTCACACAGACAATGTTCAGACTGGAGCAAGGTGACCTGAAGATTAGTCCTGGGCTGGGTAGATCTTGGCCTTCCGAAGCCTTGGGAAGCAACTGCAGCCTCCTTCTAGGCCTTTGGGGGTCTTCAAGATCACTTCAAATCAGACCTGGCTGCCATGAACCAGCTGCAGTCAGGGTGCCCTGAGGTCTCCTACCTCCAACTTGGGTGAGAAGGTACCCTTGGCTAGGGCCAGTTTGGGGTTTGAGTGCTTGGGACACTTTTTTATAGGGACAGTGGTTACTGGACCCTTATGGTGAGGGCGTCAGGCTGAGGAATGTCCATATCACCTGGTAATTAATTTGCTTAACATGAAGTGGAAGACATATGTGTACAAACCCAGAGCATCCCCTGGCATGTGCTTTCCCATCCATGTCCGCAAATGAAGACTTTCCCTCCCATGACCGCAGACATAACTAGGCTCCCATGCATCAATGCACGGAGCCCTCCATGCTGGGTAGACTGACAGGCCTCAGACATGGAACAGTCTGCAAGGGCTCAGCTCCTCAGGAAGCTTCCTGACTGTCCAGGAAGGTGGGCAGTCATGCAGATTTCCTTCCAATCTCTTCTATGCACTAAAAACCATACTTGCAGTTGAACTGTTTGTACAGTTTTGTATCTCATGCCATGAAATGCTTTTTGTAAACATCATTCTGAATCATTCCATAAACTACAGTCATATGGAAGACCATAATTTCTTAAACCAGCCCTCTATTATTGAACATATATTTTCAGTTTTTCACAAGATTGTAAATAAACCTTTATCCACCTAACAGATGATTTCCTTGGGCTGAGTTCCCAGGAGTCACAATACTGTCAACAAAAATGCCCCTCCTTTGCCCCCATTTTGAGATATAAGTAACATGTAAAAAGGTAAATATTTTTAAAAGATCTTTGATTCATATTGCCAAATTTACTGAAATGATTGGCTTGCATGCCCACTAGCAGTTCCTTTGCCAAGCCTAGATACTCTTATTTTAAAAACGATTTATGAATTCAATGTGTAAAATTGTTTTTTTGTCATTCTTTTGATTTGTGCATTTGTGGATAATTAATGATTACAAACATTTTTACATGTTTGTTAGCCATTTATATTTTCACTTTTTTTCCTCTTTAAGTCCTTTTTACCATTTATCTATTTTGTTCCTAGCTTTTTTTTTTATATTGATTTCTAAGAACTCTTTATATAGTAAGGACATTAACTCTCTTTACTGGTGGAATTTGTTTCAAATATTGTTTCTACATTTCCTACTTGACTTTACATTCTGTTTAATTTTTTTGACACACAGAAAGCTTACATCCTAAGCAATCAAATTTAATTATTTTTCCTTCAGAACTGTTCCATTCACTTTTACGTTAATAATGCGCTTGCCTGCTCTAGATATTGACTATCACTTGTGTGTGTGTGGCTTCGTTTTACAATTCAGCTCTGTAATCAGGTAGGAAACAAGGAAGAGAAGACAATATCCCTGCCCTCAAGGAGCTTGCAGGGAACAGGACAGAAGGAGTACAGTGCCTACATTATCACTGCTCTCAGTGTGTGCCAGAGATAAGATATGCAGATAGGGATTCAGCGAAAGGAGAAGGTTGCTGCATGAAGGAGATGGAGCTTGAATGGAGTGCTCAAGGTTGCACTGAGCTGGGAGAGGCTTTATTTATTTATCAAACATGTACCTAGGCTCATTATGTGTCAGGCATTGTTTTAGAGCTTCATAAATATTAACTGATTCAATCCTCATAATAACTTACTGAATTATTATCATACTGTTATTATCCCTATTTTATAGATGTGGAAACCAAGGCCCAAAGAGTATAAATAACCTACCCAAGACGGTACACGGAAGGGCCAGGACTTGAACTCAAGAAGTCTGGTTGGGTTGGGAGGAAGCAGGGGTGCTTATGGTTAAGGGACTTGAATGTTCAAAGAAAGGATTTAGACCAGTGGCTGGCAAACTTTTCACATGAGGGTAAATATTTTAGACTTTGCAGGCCAAGAGGACAAATTGAAGAAATCATAGGTGCTTAAAATAACAAAAGAAAAAACAAATTTGCACCAATTTTTTTATTGAGGAAATTTAAAATGTAATAATGAGTACAATTAAAAAAATAATACAGATCTCTAATGTAAAAAATGGAAATTTTTTGAGGGATATAACATTTTGCTGAATGGGGGCTTAACGTTAGTGGTCCCTAGCGTCTCCCTGATGGCAAGTGTTCACCTGTAAAAACCACTCTCCGTCTGTGGGGCCTTAGGGACGCAGACGGTGGGTGGGGTTTGGCGTGTGGCTGAATGTCATCCGCCAGCCCTGCTTTAGCCCTGTGGTTGCAGGGCAGAGCTGTGCGGAGGAGATGCTCACTGACTGGGGAAAGGGGTGAAAGCTCCCGCCGAGGTCCCGGGAGAGATGAGGCAGCCCACGTCAGGGTGAGGGCAGTGCGGGTGGAGATGCAGGGCAGATGTGCTAGGCTCTCATGAGGTGGGCTCCCGGGGCTGGTGATGAGGTGTGAGGAGAGGGAGAGGGCCCCGCAGACAGTGTGGGCGGGAGGCATGACCTTGTGCACGGAAGCACTGTGCTGTGCCCCCCACCCCCTGCAGTTGGCAGTGCCCTCAGCACCCCCCCTTCTCTGACGCTTCTGGGGGAGCGCACTGGGAACACTTGGCTAGGGGCCTAGACACTAAAGGAGGAAAGGACATCGCTTGGGCCACAGTTTGGCGGGGCCTTACTGCTGCCAGGTGCCAGGAAGACCCCGTGGCCAGAAAGGGCCTCCACATTGGCTGGTCACAGTGGGCAGTGATCCCACCAGCAGGTGGTCTTCTTTTGGGCTTAAGCACTGCCTCTTCAGAATCCTTTTTCAACGTGGCAGGGCATCCAAGCTTTCCCTCTCAGAGTGAAAGAAGGGAGAGGCTGTGTGGTGGATGGGGAGAATGTTGCTGAAATGGGGGAAGGAACCCAGGCGGGGAATGAGAAGCAATCTGAGAAAATGTCACCACCATGCTCACAGTTTCTGCCCAGGCTGATCACGCTATTGGGAAAGGCTCCTTGATTTCTATCCCTGATACCTCCTAGTGGAGCACAAACCTGCCCCCTCCCCTGCCCCGTGTGGGGGCGGAAGGTGGCCACTTACTGCGGTAGGCCTCTGTAATTAAGTCTGTAGCAATGGGCGGGGGATCGGACAGATCTTGTCCCAAAGCTGTTCTTGCTGTCAATGGGCTTAAACGCAGGCAGGTGGCTTACGAAATGCTCCTGAGAAATCGTCCTGGGTGAGCCCAAGGTGCGACATACCCAAATGAGCCTGAGGGACAAACGCAGGGCACCTCTGCCGTGGGTGTGGTCACCCCTCCTATCCACAGGTCCAGAGGGGCCAAGGAGACCAGGGTTAGAAGGCTGAGGGCCAGGCCAGGCAGGGGTGATCCCCACCCACAGCAGTCAGCACTGGGCTGAGGAGTGTCACTCCCCACCCACAGACACGTCCCTTAACCTTGACCTCGGAGTGACCTTGTTCTAGCCTCAGACTAACCCTCAGCCCTGGTCTCAGACACAGCTTGAACCTTCTCCCCCAGGCTCATCTTTGAACCATATCCATCTTACAAAGCAAGCATTCTTCATTCCAAGAGAGATTGGGCACAGCAGTGTGGGCAGCTCCATGTGGGTTCAGAGGAATCCAGCTCACAGTCTGAGTCTTAATGCTTGGAGGGTGGGCCATGGAAGGTCCGTGGAAGGCCGCTGGACTGAGAATTGGGACCAGGAATCCTCTTTGGCAGGATGGCTACAGGCAACTCTCTTGACCAAGGTGAGCTTTGGGTGCTCAGAGAGATTTACTCATCTGTCCAATGGATATAACGATACCCCGGTGCCTGCCCTTGCCGTCTCTTGAGGAAGATGTGAGGGTTCAAGGCGGAGAAGTGGAGAGGATTTGGAAACCATATTGCATTGTGACACAAACCCACAGAATTAAAATGGGAAGGGTTGCTCGCACGGACTGCCTGCCATCAATCAGTCTGTAGCCTGCGCTCACTTAGTTATGCTTCCTCTTGCCTAGAATTTCCTGCTTTCTCCATTCTTTTATCTTTTGAGTATTCATTGAGAAAAGTTTCAAACATATTCAAAAGTAGAGAGAATAATTGAATGAACTATTAATGTGGTAGCCAAGAGAGCATGCTCGGAGGACAGCCCGCTGTAGGGGCCCTAACCGACGTGGGGCCCAGATGCAGGACTTTGAATCCTCGCTCCGTTGGGGCAGAGCCCACACCCCCCTAGGGCCGGGCCCCACCAGTGCGGCCGGGAGACATGGGTTTCCCCTTGAGGACTCCCTCACAGCTTTGTGCAAGTGTCCTCAGACCCCACGATGGCACCACAGGCTCGGCTGCCCCAATCCAACCTTCTCCCCTTTCCCTCGTCCCCTCAGGGTCAGACTAGCATCTAGGAAGACAAGCCATTTCTGGCTCTTTCTCTACTTTCTTTCTCACAGGCATTTCCTCTAATAAAATAAAACTTTTAATCCCATCTTGGTGTCTGCCTTTCGGAGGACCTGGGCTCACAGACCCAGCATCCGTGGTCAGCAGTTACTAACATTCTGTCCCGTTCACATCATCTAGCTTTCCCCCATCCTTTCTCGTCCCCCACTTCTGGAGGGATTTAAAGCAAATCCCAGACACCAGGTCATTTCACTCTTAAAACAGTTGTTCCTCGTTATTCACAGATTCTGTATTTGCGGGTTCGTCTACTGCTAGAATTTATAACTCCCAGATCAACCCTGGTGGTGCTTCCGAGGTCACTCACGGCATGCAGAGTGGTGAAAAATTCATGTCGCCAGCTCTTCTCAGCTAGGGTCAAACAGGCCAATGTTCTGCCTGTTTTGTTTTCATTTTTTATTTCTTTCTCCAGCTTTATTGAGATATAATTGACATATAACATTGTGTAAGTACAAGGTGTATGAGGTGTTGATTTGATACACTTATATATTGCAAAATGATTACCCCCGTGGCGTGAGCTAACACCTTTATCACGTCACATAATTACTACCTCTTTTTTTTTTTTTTTGTGGGGAGAACATTTAAGATCTACTGTTGTAACGACTTTGTTCTGCCTTTTTGTTTCAGCTTTCATACCATAACAAGCGACCTTTACGCTGTCTATCTAGTGCCACCTTTTTTTGCCTTTTTATGCTTTTCGTTGGCGATTTTTCTGTTCACAACGGGCCCCGAGCATGGTGCTAAAGTGCTGTGTGGTGCGCCTGGGTTCAAGAAAGCTGACCTTCTGGAGAAAATACATGTGTTAGAGAAGCTTTATTCGGGATTGTATGAATTATTCACTTTCATGAATTATAGTGCTATTGGCCAAATTCAGTGTTAATGAATCCACAATATGGATGAAATAAGGTGTCTTTAAACAGACACAGACATAAAACAAGGCCATGTATTGATCAGTTGATGAAAATGTGACCTGCACTTCATAGGGACCTATCTTATATTTCCCCTGGGAACAATGTGTCAGTATTCGATAACTCAGTGTTGTGGTGATTTTATAAAACGTAACTTCCAAGAATAGGGAAAACCAACTGTACATCAGTATAATGACTATTTCCTTACAGGACACAATGTCATTATCACACCTAACAAAATTAACATGGATTCCTTGATATCATCTAATAGCCCATTATCAAATTATTTCGACGGTCTCAAAAATGTCTTTTTATGGTTGATTTATTCAAACTGGGCAGGATGCAAACAAGAGTCACATTTCATATTGGGGTGTTATGACTCATAAGCTTCTGAATCTAGAGCATTTCTCCCTCCCTTTTAATTTTTTTCATGCCATTGACTTGTTGCAGATACCGGGTCAATTGCTCTGTAAAATGTCCCACATTCTGTATTTTGTCTGTTTGCCTCCTTCTGGTATCATTTGCTTTGTTCCTTTATTCCCTACATTTTCCGGCAGTGGAATTTATTTCTAGAAGATTCTATTACTGGTGAGGTCAGGGTATAAAGAGTGAATGGGGTGGTGAGCATTGGGGGTGGGGTTAGGGTAATATTGGGGAGGGTGATGTTAGGATTGGGCTGGGTCCAGGTCTGAATTCAGAGCTGCAGGATGGTCTAGTGGTTAAGAGCAAAGACTCGGAATCCAGGATTTCTGGGTTCAAATTGTGGCTCTACCATTTACTAGCTATTGACCTCAAACAGGTTATGTAACCTCATTTGTAAAATGAGGATAGCAAGAACCCTTGCCTCACAGGGTTGTTACGGGGTTTAAATGAGTTAGTATATGTAAAACACTTGGACTAGTGCCTGGCACATGGTGGTTGCTAGCTAAGTGTTTGTTATTTAATGTTACTGGGGTTGGAGCTAGGTTAGTTTCGGGGTAAGGGTGAGTCTGGTTCATGATTCCACCCATTACTGGACATTCTACCTCATGGTCAGAGGATGGGGAGTACCAGAATTGCCCCTCCTTTGGGATGCTCTTCCCTCGTTCCATCTCTGGAGACCAGGTCAGGATTGAATGGGGGCAGGTGGGGCTCTGTCTTACTTTCCCTTGGAAGCCTTTCCATTCCTCAACCAGTTCTGATTCTGACCCTTCCTCCCTGCCCATATGCCAATAGGACTGTGGAAGTTCTTTGATGAAACACAATCCTGAGTGGGGTTTTAGAAGAGTGGGGGGAAATAGGCCTTGGCATCTAAATGAGAAGGGAATTTTGTATGTGAGGACACTTGTGTGGAGGTTTGGATCAGTTGCTTGGAGCTAGAATGGAGAAGAACTGATAATGACTCCATCCCACGAGTAGGCAAAGCCTACTGTGACCACTAGGGGTGCTGGGGGTTTAGTATTCATCTATTCATCCAAATGCCAACCATCCATCCAACCATTCATGCATCTGCATGCCACCCATCCATCTACCCATCCATCCATCTGCTTACTTCATCTATTCATCCATCCATCACTGCAGCAAATACTGGGAACCCACACTCTGAGTCAGACACACCATCTCTACCCTCAAGCAGCTTGTTGTGTAGTGAAGGAGGTATGTGTTTAATTACTACACACTGTGCTAGCAGAAGAATGTACAGTATGTAAAGAGAGTTCTGGAGAGGGTAGGACCATTTATGGCTGGGGCCAGGGGGCTAGAAAGGCGGCCTCTTCTTTCTCTCCTTGGGCTGACTCTTCTGCCCTGGTGGCAAACCCTGTCTTAAGGCCGGGTCCAGTGGCAGGCTCATTTTTGAGTTTCCTGATTCTAAATCACTGGGTTCAACTTGAGAAGAGACTTGTTCCTTCCGGGAAGGAATTCTGAAGTTACCAGATCAGTCCATCACGCCCGGCCAGGCACCCTGAGGTCATAGCCATGTTCTCTGGAGATAGGCTCCCTTCCTCATAAAGACTCTCTCGGGGAGATATGGACACAGTGCCCAATCCACTTCCATCCACTGGAGTGGCAAGACCATGGATACCGTACTGCTCTACCCAGTTTGGAGCTCTCCCCACTCCCTTTTATTTACGGCAGTGGACAGTGGCCCAGAAGTCCCTCTTGCACCCCTCTACTCTGCTACCCTCCAGCCCTACCTGCCTTTTGGCCCTTGGTTTAGGCCTCTTAGTAATGGCTCTCAGTCTCGGGGGTCCTCAAGGGGAATATTTGGCCTCTACCTAATTGCAGGCTCTAAGGGTCCAAGTGCAGGAAATGCGGTCCCCCCAGATAAGACGAGATCTCCCCGAAGCTGCGGCATGGTGGCTGCTGTCTCGGCCCTGGCCTAGAGCTCATGTGTCAAGGGTTGTGTCCGTTCCAGCAGCCTGGGGCAGGGGCTGGGGCCTCGCCCTTCCTCTCTCCGCAGCGCCAGAGCAGGAACAAGCTCACGGAGCCTTGCAGGCTGGCCCATTCATGGGGAGAAGCCGGGCCAGGGCCTGCGGTGGTTTCAGCACGCTCTCCCTCCCTCGGTCTGACTAATGCTCCCATCTGCGAGCCCCAGGTGAGAGACGGCAGGGGCAGCGCGTCCCACGGCTGTTCTAAAGAGCAGTTTGCGGTGTAACTGCCTGATGGTATCTCGGCGGCTGCTTTGGGTGAGCTGGCTCTTGGGAGCGTCTGTCTGCCGTTTGCCTCAGCCCCCCCGGCCCTCACCCCAGCCCCTGCCTGAGCTCATTACATTATTCATAGAACCCTAGGACCAGCACCCCAGCCCCCAGCACTGTAGGGGACACCGGCCTGGCTGACGCGGACGGCGTGTGTGTGTGCGTGTGTTTCAGGAGAGGAGGTCTTCTCTATACCTCCTCTTGAACTAGACCCTAGGATTTCTCCTCTGACGAGGTCCTAAGTAGAAGCCATGGGGACATCATGGCTGCCAGGGTGTCTCTAGCGATGGGACGCCCCATTTCCATTTCCTGGCTCCCAAAGAATCCCAGCATTGAGCCTTGAAATCCAGCTCCCATTCCTTTTTTTTTTTTTTTTTAAGATTTTATTTATTTATTCATGAGAGACAGAGAGAGAGGCAGAGGCAGAGGGAGAAGCAGGCTCCCTGCAGAGCAGGGAACCTGATGTAGGACTGGATTCCAGGACCCTGGGATCATGACCTGAGCTGAAAGCAGACGTTTAACTGACTGAGCCACACAGGCGCCCCGAGCTCCCATTCCTGAGTGGCCTCTAAACATCTTCCTCCACACCCATGGGAAATTTCCTCTCCCCTTCCTGGCCCCAAGTCCCTCCTGAGGTCAGAGAAGACTAGGAACAACGCCCTCCCTGGAGCTTGTTGCCCAGCCTGGCTTGACCTCCACCAACAGCTGTGTGAAGCCCCATGCCAGCCACCCCTCCCACTCCACCTCAGTTTCCTAAGCTGTAAAATGGGAATAAGAGTAGGAAGAGTCCCTTTGGGGTTAAAAGAGATCATGTATGCCCAATGCTGGGATGCAGCTGCCCCTTGTCTTAACATTCTTCCTCTTCCAGACTCTGTCCCCTCAATCCTGTATTCCCCAGGGACAGTCTCCTGGGCAGCAACGATGTCCAGAGCTGAGGAGAAACAAAAACACAAGATTTTTAATAAAGAAGAAGAGCCCCAACTTTGCGGTCCTCTGAGCTGATGGGAGAGATGCATTCTCTGCCTGGGGAGCTCCTGCTACGTGTGTTGGTGGGGGGGCGGTGGCGGGGGGAGTTGCCCATACAGTGGAGGGGAGCCCAGATGTGTGTGTGTGTGTGTGTGTGTGTGGTAGGGATGTGGTGGGGGAGTTGCCCATACAGGGTTGGGGAGCCCAGGTGTGTGTGTGTGTGTGTGGTGGGGGTGTGGTGGGGGAGTTGCCCATGCAGGGGAGGGGAGCCGAGGTATGTGTATCCCAGGCTAGACTGAAGACTCTTTTTAGCAGGCAAGAGCAATCAACAAATTCATTAAGTTCCTGTTTACACATCTATTGTCAAAGCTAATAATTTGATTTAACTAAGCTGATTGCCTTCATTAAAAACCATTAGTTCCCATAAGCAAATGTTCCTGTGTTTGCATTTTCATAATTATGTTGATGTTTCACAACTTGCATTTCAAGGGAGGCCTGGGCTCAACCTGAGCCTCATCCACCCCAGCGCACGGGGCTTCCTCTTCTCAGCCCAGGCACTATGCTAGGGACTGGGGGACTGCGGGGAAGATGGGCCTGGCCCTCCTTGGCCTGCAGCCCAGGCTTTGCTGCCTCTGCTGTCCCGGCGGGCCCCCTTGCTGGTGCCTGAGAGGCCCTACAGACCATCTGTGGCAGGGCCCAGGCCAGCCTTATAGCCTGTCTCCCAAGTGTGTCGCACGTAGGACAGCTCTCAACACAGCCTCTCCAAGATGGACACACCCACCATTAACTGGGCAAAGAGAGGCTCCCAGGGCCCCCCTTCAGGGAAGAGGAAAGAATTCGTGTTTGTGGAGCTCCCACAGCCGCAAGGTGCTGACACTGTGGTTCCCTCCTGAATCCCTCCAGGAACATATCAACATCTCCATTTTACAGGTGATGAAACAGACTAGGGGCAGTTAGGTCACTTCCCCAAGCTCACCTGGTCAGAAAGAGGGTCCGTACCGAGTTTGCACCCGAAGCCAGTGCTGCTTCCAACACACCACATGCCTTCCTTCCCCAGAGAAGGGTAGACAGGGCCCCAAGCCAGGCGATCCGTGCTCCCAGCTCCCTGGGGTCTGCATGTTGGCTTTGCCTGTGTCCCTCAAGGAGGAATGGGACTGGAATGCATTGCACCCCGACAAGGGTGGGTCTTCAGGTCACTGGCCTTCCTCAACCGCTCTGTGATTTTCTCTTGTACCCCAGGAGACACCTGAGCCCCAAAAAGTATTGTGATATATGCATTTTGGGGCCTGGGCAGAAGAGCACCCCATCCTCCTTCTCCCCTGTAGCCTATCTTTCCAGACCCCCCTGAAACCTGGACTGAGACCCCACAGGTCGGCTATGCTTAGGGTAGCAGGAGGCCTCCATCTGCCCTCCGACCTCTCCGGCTGGTGCCCCAGGGGGCTTTCCTGGATGCCCATTCCCAGGAAGTAAGAGCTGGGGGCTGGACCCGGGAAGGGTGGCGATGGCATGCTCTGGGACAGCTCCAAACAAGACAGAGGCATCCGGGCTCTGTGACAGCAACAAGCGTAGTTGACATTGACTGAGCACTGGCTGCATGCCTAGGCCCTGTCCTAAGCACTTTGTCACCGACAGGCAGTAAGATGCACCTCTTGGAGCCTCAGTCTCCCCATCTATAGAATGGGCAGAAGAATCCTTAATGGGGAATTGTGCCCTATGGGGCCACAGGGAGGTGCTGCCACAGAGGGCATTGTGCTCATATTTCTCGGCACCAAGGACACACCCTCTCTTCCTCTTGGACTGTCATGGAAAGCGGGGATGTGTCTGGCAGGGTCTCCCGGGCTGGCCATGGGGGTTGCGGGGAACTTGAGCCTGGAGGAAGGAAGGGCCCGCTCACGAAGATGGCACAAAGGGGCTACAGGAGCCACAGAAGCCAGCTGAGACATGGCCTGCTTGTCCCTTCTTCCATCGCCCCCCACCCCTGCTTCCTTCTCTTCCTGTGCCCGGGCTTCCTGTGGGGCTCTCTGCCCACCTCTGTCTCTCCTCACCCACTCTGGGACTTGCCTTTCCTAGGCCTCACTCAGGGGCAGCCCAGGTGTAAGTGCTGTTCCCAAGGACAACCCTGTCAGCCTCAGGGTACGGGAAACCAGTCCCACCCTTGCCCCTTGCATAGCACGGTCCCTTCCTGGGACCCTGTGGCCCTCCCCATCCACCTTCTTTCCCTTGCCTTTCTGCTTTTTGCTCTGTCTCTCCTCCTTCTCTTCCTGCATGTCTACCCCCATAGACTGTCTTCCTGATTGTGAATACCTCCCACCCCTGTTCTGTACCCTCCTCTCACCCTTGACTGCCCCGGACCCCCACTGCATCTCTGTCCCTGAGGCAAGAGAAGCCTCTACACTTGCAGGAGACAGAAGTTTCTAGACTGAACATGGGAGGAGGCTGAGGGCCTGGCCTGAAGAGGCAGCAGCCGCTGGTCTTGGCCATTCAGAGGAGTCAGGGGAGCCCAGCAGAGGACACAAATGTTGCTCAGAAACCCAGGAGACCTGTGGTACTTTCTTTGGCATGTGCTCCTGAGTCCTGTTCCTCTTTAAGGACAGAATTGACCTTCAACAACAACAACAACAACAACAACAACAACAGCAACAACAAATTCAAAGCTATTGTGACCCAGAAGGTGAGTAAGATGAGTTAGAGAGGACAATTTTGGATAGGAAGCTTGGCATGGAAAGAAATGGAGAGCGTGTTTTTGTGTGCCTTGTCAGTTCTGCTCTGTGAGCATTACGAGGGACAAAAGGCTTCGACAGGCTCTGGGAGGGTCAAGAGCCACAGCTAGCCCTGTCCATCCTCTAGAGCTCCTGTCCAGTGGACCAGATGCCTGAGGGCTATGAAGAGTGCTCCTGGCGATGAGGAAGAATAATTCAGTTCCTGCTAGGAAAAAGAGGGTTTGAAATGTGGGAAGTCTTCTTGAAAGGGTTGTTTACCTCTGGAACATGAGGAATTGGGAGCCCTAATGCCAAGGTGCATGGGGCAGGCCCGGGACCCACTGGGTTCCAGCTGCATCACGTCCCAGCTGTGTGACCCTGAATGTGTGACTCACTGGGGCTTGGTTTTCTCATCTTTAAAATGGGAATAATTCTCATACCAATCTCATGGTGTTTGTGAGGCTTAAAGACTAACTCCCAAAGGGCTCAATACATTTTGGCTTTAAAGAAAGCACATTTCTGAATAGAGTCCCATTTCAAAATATGTGTAAGTGAAGCGTGAACAGCCTCCTAAGCAATGACATGGTAGTCCAACTGTCCTTTGGCGTCCCAGAATGGAAACGCTGGATCTCAATTTGTCTCTGTCGCTTGCCTGCTGCGTGCCCATCTGTAAGATGAGGAGCCTGTAATAGATGTTTCTAAAGTTCCTGCAGGTTTGACATTATTTCCTCAAGAATCCAGTGTCACTGTTTTTTGTCATTAGCCCGTGGCAGTGGGGACAATCAAATGAGGGTGAAAGGAACAGGGAGAAGGTCTCCTTCTCCCAAGAGCTTGAATCCAGGAAGAAAGACCCAGATAGGAGTCAACTTCTGGTCCTGAGTCAACTTCTAGAAGGAAATAGGGTCTGCACATGCCCTGAAGCTCCAAAACAAATATTTGGAGGCTTTTGCAGCTCAGGTGTGGGAAGGGTAGCAGGGAGTTGCCCAGTGGGGGGTGGAGTCAAAATTGGGAAAACATTCCCGTTGTCCTCCTCCCTTCCCCCACCTGGTGCTCCTGAGCAGGGCAGGGAGGCTGAGCAGGATCAAAGCTATGCACACCTCCCGAGACAAGACTTTGGCATGTTTAGTCACCTGGGCAAGTTTGGGGGAGGCTGTGCATGTGTAACAAGGACAGCATGCACATGCTCCCTCCCCACCACCTTGCAGTGGCTTTAATGAGCCCTTGCGCAGCTACGGCCCTTTAAACAGATCACATCCATCCACGTCGGAAAGAAAGCATTATTAGTAAGTTGCCCTGGGCACCCGGTAATGATCGTGAGCGGCTGTGAGCCAGGGTACACGAGGGCAGTGCAACTTGAAAGCGAACATTTCCCAAAGGGAGGCGATAGGTCTTGATAATTGTTATAATAACAGCTCAGCGGGCCTGGGTTGGTTCCTTTCATCCTGTGAGGTCATAAATGGCTTTCTCCACCGGAGAAAGGACAGGGCCTCCACCCACCACAAACACCCTCTCGCCTGCACTCACCCAGCTGGGGATTTGCCCAGCTGTGAGTTCTGAGCTGGGGAAACTTTGGGATTGTTAAAACAAGGTGAGCTCATCGTGCCTGAGTGCGCCATTCTCCCAGGATGGGAGTGGAAATGCCACCTGTCAAGTCGGTTCTCGAGGCCTCTGCCAGGAAGCCTGTTCCATTATACTGGCCCAGTGTGTCCTGTTCCCCACCCTCCGCCCCGGTCTCTCACACACCCTTGCAGTGTGCAGTGGACTTAACATTTGGTTTGCTGCGTGAGTGACCACAAATGCATGGTTGAGTCCCTTCCCTCTTCTCCTGTTCACACTGGAAAAGTTGACAGCTGGGTTGTGAGGATGGAAAAGACAACACAACCCTGACTCATCTCTTTGTTGGGCTCGGGACCTCTCTTTGGGGTTCCAGCAGAGGGGTGGGCTCACAGCCAGAGCGCCAGCGATGCCGTCCAGAAGATGTGTGGTTTAAGGCTCTTTGTCTTCTACCTGCTTGCTTTCTTTTACGTCCGTCCCAGATGGCAAGCTCACAGGAGCAGGGGCCGGTGTGTGCCCGTCTGAGCCCCACGAATTCCTCTGCAGAGGGGGAAGCCACATTCATGGCCACCTGGTTTGGAAGATAGCAGTGTTCATCTCACTCCTGCCTCTACTGGGGTTCGGAGCTGCCTGCCCTACATCTAGCATCTTCCTAGCGCTTGGGTCCAGCCAGGCCCCCTCCTTCACTCTCGCTGGCCTTGCTGAGCAACCAGGGCCTTCTCTCTGCACCTGGTGGAAAACACACACCCCTGGCTTTCCTGCACACTTCTGTCTCTTCAGAAGCCAGGAAGCAGACCTGCGTTCCTGCCCTTGGGGAGCTCAGCGTTCTCCCCTGCACAACGCTGTGAGGGAGCCCTGGCCACACCTGCAGCTGGAGGGAAAGGAAGAGTCATTGGACCTTGCTTTGAACTTGCCATGGGATGCTTAAAGGATTCAAAGTGAAAGGCCGGGACAGGAGAGGACAGGCTGGCCTCTCTCAGTATTGGATTTGGAAGTCAAGTGCCAAGAGAAAGCTCTTTGGGAAAGGCCGTGTTTCAGTCAAGACTGCTCTACGCCGATGTGCCCCGCCCTGCCTTCCTAATTCTCTTGGAATCTTTCCTTGTCCCTGCTTCTATCTCTGGGTCTCTGTGCCACAGTTCCTTTGCTTTCTACTGAAGGCAGGCTCAAAAGGTGCCAGGATCGACAATTTCTCCCACAACTGGATGAATGTGTAGACCCAGCCTTGGCACAAAGAACATTCTTCCACCCTCTGTGGCCAGACCCCCATCTAAGACTGTATCAGTGCATTGCCGGGGCGAAAGCTTGGCCAGCTGCCTCCCGGGGATCCGTTTTCCATGGTGACACTGGCAAATTCCTGTCAGTGTCAGCCGTCAGCTGACCAGGAAATGCCAACCTGCCGCCATTCCCCCACATTCTGGATTATGCTGGAATGAAGCACCTTCGGCTCAGAGGTTATTTTATTTTATTTTTTGTCTGGGATTATCTCCAGTCACAAAAAAGACAGAAAGTAATTGCCTCCCAGAAGAGGGAAGGCAGGGACTCCAAGACCCAGTGTCAGTCTCAGCCGGGGGGCCCTCTGACTGCCTCTCCCACCAAGACTGTGACTTGGCAGGCAGCTCAGTGGCAGGGAGTGAAGGAACCAGGGTAGGCGTAGGTGATTGGGCAGGGTGGTGGGACCACGGGCAGAAAGGGGCAACTCAACTGCTTATTCTTCTCCTAGGATCCCCCAGGGTCTCAGCCCCAAGTCACCCAAAGGTCAAAGGTCAGGAGAGGCGTGTCCAGGACGAGAGACACACACACACACACACACACACACCACCCCCCCAAGACACACACAGCAGAGGGAGGACTCTTTTCCCAGATCCAGGCATCCTGTCTTTGCTTCCTGGCTGGACACACCTTGCCTCTCTCTCTCTGGGGATTGTCCTTCTGCCTGAGGAGTTTTCGCACACAATGGTTGGCAGACTTTGGCATTTATTTTCATCACCATTTAAAGGTGAATGGCATTTGTCACATTCTTTCCTGGCTGGCTTTGATGTGGGGCGATTTCCCACTCCCTAATGACAGGTGAGGAGCCGGCCAGCTAACACCCAGCACCTCTGGCGGCCTGGCTCTCCCTGCCAGATCTGGTTCCCACAACTGCTGCTTGTTTTAGTATCTATTTCGGGGACCTTAATTAAGATCCTCTTTAATGATGGAGAGGAACTTCTCAGTGATTACCTCCTCACTTTTACAGCTCTCTCAGGCTCTTTCTCTTCCCTCCTCCTCTCGGCTCCCACAGTGTCCACTCCTCGCCCCACAGACTCAACAGGACACGGCTTTTCTGTGGGGCTTTGGGGGTTCAGGGCCCCGGGTCTCGGGGGAACCGTTCCCCCCCCAGACATTCCAGCAATGCTCAAGGGCCCCATAACAATAACATGCAAGATCATTTCAAAGCCTGTGCCCTAAACAAACTGCAAAACTACAGTGTAGCACAACACGTGGGCTTCACTTTTCCGGCCTCAGTTTGCTTGTCTGCAGATTGAGGTTAGCAATGCTCATTGCATAGGTGGATTATCCCATGGGGATGAGACCCTGCATGTGAAAATGTCTGGCATGAGCCATTCCAGGCTGATTCAAGTTAAAGGTGAGCCTCAGCTTTTCCATCTGGAGGCTTTTCCATCCGGAGGGACTGGAAATTCCAGGACTCCAGGACCTTGGGCTGGGCTGCAGCATCATGGAGCCCCAGATGGGCCTCAACCTGCTCTCGGGCTTCTCCCTGGCCTGGCGGTCCTGCTTGTCTTCCCCCTCGGTGTCTTGCCTCACCCCGCCTTCTTTCAGGCAGGCTTCCTGCCCCCACCTTCCACCACAATTCAATATTTACCCCTGTCCATTCTGACCCTCCGTGGTGTCCACCTCACATGGCCACATTTGATCCCTCCAAGGAGATTACTACTTTCTTAAAGGGAATCCCAGGATGAACATTTAGACCAGAAAGACCCAAGACTCATTCGGATCATCTTCGTGGGGAAAGCTGAGAACAGGTCCCCAAAGGTTAAAGGACAGGCCCAAGGCCACCCAGAGTTTCAGCTGTCAACTGGAGCTGCTGATGCCCAACTTCATATTCTTTCCAGAAGATCTAGTGGCCAGGACTTGTACAGGGCGGCTTAGATGTGTGGAAGGTGGGGGGGTAGATGTTTGCATGGGCGTGTGGGGGTGAGTGAAAATCTGACACCCCAGCAAGGGGTGCTCAGTCACCCCCACTCCTGACGGAGCCCTGCCGTTTGCCCAGATCTGATCATGGAGTGGGCCCACTGCATAGAAGCTGTGACCTTGTATCTCCATCCCTCTCTCTGAGCCTCAGTTTCCCCATCTGTGAAGAGAAGGGTTACGATGGGGAAACTCTCGGGTTCCCTCTAGCTGGGTCATTCCCTGGTACCATGAAATGAAGCAAGAGATGTGGAGATCTCCACCCCCTTGCTTCACGCCTCCCTCACATGGACCTGTCCATTGTGTGCTCTGGTTGTCTTTCCGCAAGGCTGGCCTGTCCCGATGAGATGGCTGGCTTTGGGGACGGGGTGGGCGTGGTGACTTACGGGCTGGGAACCCGGAGTTTTGAGTTCTGCTCCCTTTGTAGATACTCATTAGTGACCTGTCTGTGGGAAAACCATGGACTGATTCTGATGTGGGAAACAGAGGCAGAAGGAAATGTAGATAAAATCAAATGTCCTTATAACCTGCAGCCCATTGACAAACACTTGAGGCAGGCAGAGTATAATTCCTCCAGAAAGCTCCCGTCTGTCGTAATGTTAATGCCTTGCTAGAGGCTAAAAACTACCTTAGCTTGACAATAGCCAGGCCTCTAGTATCCTGGAAGTCTTCTTCGGCATCTGAAAATCCTTTTGGAACTTCCCTTTGTCTTTACCTCACCCAGCCCCACAGTCTGTAATCAGTTGCGCCTCACAGTCTCCGGGCAGCCTCTTCCTGCCCCTGGGTCCCATCCCTGTGCTTTAATAAAACCACGTTTTTGCGCTGAAGATGTTTTAAGAATTCTTTCTTGGCCGAGCACTGGGTGTTACATGCAGCTAATTAATTGTTGAATACTATAACAAAAACTTATGATGTACTAAATGTTGGCTAACTGAGCATAATGAAAAGTAAAAAAAAAAAAACTAAAAAAAAAAGAAGAATTCTTTCTTGGCCATCGGCGCGGGACCCCAGCAACACTACTCTAAAAACTACATCAATTCTGAGCTTGTTCCTTTTCTTGTAAAATTGAAGTAACAATTAGCCTACAACTGCCCACCTCCTGTGGTTGTGGGGCAGGTTGAAGGAGATCTTCTGCCCTGCTAACATGAAGGGTCCCTATGACTACCCCAAAGTGCCAGTGAGGGGGTAAGCAGAAGGAGACAGTCCAGCCAGATCAAAGGCCAGAGGACTGAGGAGGCTGGGGGCGGGGGCGTAGCTGAGGGTGGTAGGGCTGAGCCTCTCTAGGACCAATTCTGCCACGGGGTCAGCTGAGAGAAGAGAGACGCACAAGGGGCTGGTGGGGGTAGGGAATGGGGTTGCTCTGGCAGAGCCAGGAAGCTAGAAGGTGGCCATGAATGAAGCTGGGACTTCTTAGGGCTCTGGATACACTGGACTTTGGTTGTGTAGTGTGTTCAATATTTGTGGATTTGACAGGGTGTTTTCATCCGTGTCAAGAAAAGTTTAGGGGTGATCCCCAGAGGGACCACCAATCCGTCTCTTTGACCTGGTCATGGCGCCGAGAACCTAGTTCTCAGGAGGCGGGTGGCAGGTCTGGAGCCCGCCTTGCAATTCAGGTCTTCCTGGTGCTCTTTGCCCAGGCCTTGGTTTTTATTTGCCTAGCACCTTCCTTCCCAGGAACTCAGAGGAGGGGCACGTCGTTATCTCGGAGCCTTTCAACACCCAAGGGAGGCAGGGAGGCAACTGGGATCCTTATCAGGGGTGGGGCACGGGGCTGGGGAGGGGCGCCTCCATCTCTGCTCTGCCTCCCAGCAGCCCGCCGTCTAGAGTTTCGGGGGCCGCGGGATTTTAGCATTTGTGTCCACGAGACAGCTGGCCTGCTATGTAATTATTGCCGGAACGAAAGACTTCAGATCAAATACTCTATCAGCAAAGTCATTATTTTAGGTGGCTATCATTATTTTTGGTGGTAGTGAGTCATCCCACACAGGTCTTCTCACAACTACCTTGGGGTGCATTTCACAAACGGTTTATCTTGGAAGGGAGAGCAGGAAGGAGACTGCTTAGAGCCAGGCACCCCTGGAGACTTTATTGACACTTAAATAAAAGTGGGTTGATGTTTGGCTGCCTCTGCTGTCAGATGTTCCCAGGCTCAAGTGGCTTGCCATGGATTTCACAGGGCCCATCATTATTTTGGGGGGAAGAATCATGGCCCTCATCAGGCCTCTTTGATTTTCACAAGAACATGTCCAACCTCTCGCCAGCTTGACATTTGGTGGGTCGTTGGGTCTCATGCGAAACTTCATCACTTAGAAGGGCTTTAAGCAAGGTGCCAGTCATGAGAACCTGTAGTCCCCCAGCATTTGCCTGACCCTGGCCTTGAGATGCTCTCCTTCAACAGCATGACTTCAGAAATTGGCAGACAACACCCTCCACCATGTGTTCTAACATCTACCGCCAGACCGAGTGAGGCCACCGGGACTCCCTTAGCTGCGCTGAACCTCACGTGCCCAGCCCTCGGCTAAATGCCTTCCCATTCGGCAAGACTCCCTTACACCTCTCTGGCAAATGCAAGAAACGGAGCTCCTGGCCTGCTGCAAAGACACGTCTGAGCCCGGGGCTCACAGTCTTATCCGCTGTCCTCTTTGGAAGGGGTTAAGGAGACATTTCTTTGCTTTCCCTGGGACATCGAGAATGCTGGTGCTTCTCATAGGCAAGTGGTTTGCTTTAATCTTGAGGGTCCTGGGAGCCGTGCAGCTGATCGGGTTTCATCTTGGCACTGACTGTTAGAAGTTTCAGAGCCAAATTTGTGGCCCACCCCCAGCAAATGGATCAAAGTTTATGGTATGTTTATTTTGTATTAGTCCCATCGTTGGCTCCATTTTATGGCTTTACCCATGCTTTTACATTTTTTTTCTTTCTCACCTGCTTCTAATTTATGTCATCTTGCTGAATTTGATACATCTTTGTAAGCTGCCTTAAATCCTTTTGTGAAACAAAGAGGTATATATACAAACAGACAAACAAACAAATGCATATTCTGTCTCATCACTAGACGACATATGACAATTTTTGGCACGGGAAATCAGGTCTGTCTAGCTCCTGCTGTCCCCAGGGCTATCATTCCTCTACAAGACCAGCCAGATAAACTGAACAAAGCCAAGTCTCTGCTCTCCGAGGGGTGGGGAGACAAAAGCAAATAGCGAACTATGCAAAAAGTCAGGAGATGTCAAGAGCTGTGATGAAGATAAAGCAGGGTAGGGGGAAGAGGGCACAGACAGCCTGGCCAGGGGCATTCTCACTGAGGGGGGATATTTGAGAGGAGCCCAAGGAAGAGGGGGAGCTATGGGGCATCCACGGTGAAAGAGAATTCCAGGCAGAGGGGCTGGCTAGTGCAAAGCTGAGAATGTTGGAAGAGTTCACTGGGGCAGGCCTGGCCAGGGCATGCTGAGTGTGGAGGAGAGTGGTAGCAGACCTGGAACTGGGGCTGCATCCCACGGGGCTTTGCCCACCACAGTGAAGACTTGATGTTCTGCTGAGATGAGACGCCTTGGTGGGTCTGGGCACAGGCATGACATGACCTGACTTAAGCTTTAGCACGATCGCCGTGATCATAGGGGGCAAGGACGACAAAGCAGGGAGATGAGTGAGGAGGATATTGCAGTGGTCCAGGCGAAAGCTGATGGGGGTTTGCACTGCCATAGTGGCCGCAGGAGAGGTAAGAAGTGCTCAGATTCTGAATCTTTCTGCATACCCTCTCATCAAAATAGGTGTCATTTTGTTGACTCTTCTTGTCGAAGTCCTGACCTTTTCTACCTCCAACGGTGCAACCTGGCTTCTGCCCCCATCCCTCACAGCCTGTCAACTCTCCTCGGCATGACATGGAGCTCCTGGGACCCTCACGCTTTTCACCGCCACCACCCACCTCTCTTGTATCTCCTCTCATCTGGCTCAGGGCTCTGTCACAGCTTTACCAGGCTTCTCTTACGTCACCCACCCTGTTCAGCTTAGTGCTTCAGAGCATTTGGTTTTTGTCCTTCTTACCCTCAAAAATTGCTGCACAATTTGCAGGGCCCAGTATGAATGAAAATGTGAGGTGCCCAGTTTAAAAGTTATTGAGAGATTCAAGATGGCGACAGTAGAGCCTTAAGCCAAACACAGGGCCCTTCTGAGCCCAGGGCCCTGCGTGGTCACACACCCACGAAGCTAGCCTTGCCCGTTCTGCATGCTCTCAGGACAATCTCATGCACACTGGCGTGAACTACCACACACACTAATGACGTTCACAGGCACCTTCTTTCTTGAGTCCCAGATCCAATTGTTGGCCCTACCTATTGAAATCAACACTTTGTTACTTTGCAGGCCCCTTAAAAGCAGTAAGTTTAAGACTGAACTCATTATCTTTCCCCCCAAACCTGCTGCTCCTCCTGTATTCTCTATCTTGATGAATAGCAGCATAATCCTCTGAGTTGCCCAAACCAGAAACCTCTGAGTCATCCCTGACTCTCCCTCTGCCTTACCCCCCCTATCCAATAGGTTGCTAGGTTTGAGTGACTGGAGTTCCCTATTATCTCTGCTATCCATCTGCTCCTCAGTGCTCCAGGCCACTGCCCTAGTTCCGGTGCCCACAGTTCCTGCAGCCTCTGGTGTAGTTGTCTCCTTCGCCCCACCCCCCATTGCCTAGTACCATCCATCTTTCTCCACCCTGTCACCAAGATAGGTTTCTAAAACACAAAAATCAATTGCTTCACTCCCATTTCTACAACTGTCGGAGTCTGCAGAACAAAGTTCAAACTCCGGCATTGCATGCTGGCTCTTCATGATGTATTCTCTGCCTACTACCGGCATCTCCCAACACTGACCCTGGCCACACCCCTCCAACCTGCAAATGATGCCAGTGGTCCAGCTATCCCTGTCCACCCCCCAATAGGCCAGGCCCCATCACACCACTTACCTTTACACATCTTGTTCTCCCAGCCTGGTGCCCATTCCCTAGCTCCCTCTGACCACCACACTCCTTCTGGACCTTCATGATACAGCTCTAGGATGGCAGGTTGAGTCTTCTACCTCCCAAAGACATGCTAAAAACACCAGTGAGAATAAGAGTTAGAAGAAGTCCAGACCAGAACTGACAAACAGAGGAGGCTGCCATGAAAATGGAAGGCATTTATAGGAATTTCTGGAAGAAATGAAATAGACAGGATCATACTGAAGGGACAGCTGATTATACAAAGGTGAGCAGGTGTTACAGGTGAAGAAGATACCCCCTGGAAGTAAGGGCAGGGGTCTTCCCTATAGACCTTCGAAGGACCTAATGCTTACAGCCACAGGGACAGCTAATGGGTATGTGGTGGGCCAGTCTCACTTGGCAAGTTGAATAGACATGAACTGGAAACTGGGTCACTCCCCACCTCCCACCCCCTCCACTGGCAAGAGTGGCAAGTTCATGTTGTATGTGTTCCTTACCATGTCTCAGTGTGGACTGAAGAATGAAGAGGGTGTGTCAGGGCCCCAGTTAACTCTGAGCAGTACCACAAAGATGGAGAATTGAAAGGAATCTGGAGGATGGTAAAATCCCCTAAGGCCTCAACACCCACAGAGGCAACTCTTTTCCTTCTTCCTGTTGACATCAATGGCTTTGCTAGAGGCCAGGAAGCCATTGGCAGGGAGCAACCTGATGGTCTCCAGGGCTTGTCCAGAGCTCCTCACCCCAGCTATTGGCCAATGCTCTCCAACCCACCAAGCTACCACTAGGAGCAGAATGCATGGCACTTGAGCATGAAGATGGGACCCCTTATAGCCATGAGGCTTTTATGGAGATTCTGACCTACTGCTCTGCTCCCAACCCACCTACCCTGAAAGGAAGCCACCATCAGTGTGCTGGCTCAGTCCCCACATGGTGGCTCAGTCCCCACATTGTGGCTCAGTTCCCACCACAGACAAACCCATCCCTGGAGCCTAGCAGCCAGTGCAAACCTACATTTCCAGGGAAAATGATGGGGACCCAGAAATCTATACCTGCCCAACTGATGTTTTTATGTGAGAGACAGAGAAAGGCATTCCTTGAACCCAGAAGTCAAAATACCTGTATGCCCTTTCTGGAAGGATAGGGTGGAAGGGGTGGAGAGAAACAAAATGAAAATGAATCAGAGAAAAATAAACCCAGGCAAAGGGAAGATCCAGGATGTAAGAAACTGTTTAACCCAAATAAATGTGTTAGTAATAGGATTTGGAAACTTAATGCAAGTATCATGGAAGGATTATAAAAAGAAAAACTTAACTGTAAAAGTCTAAGCAATAGGAAGACGGGGAAGAAGACAATTACAGAAGCATATTAAAATTTTCACTTTGTTTTTTGAGGTACTGGTTATTTATTCGTGTGCATATTTTATTCAGATTTATTTGTTAAAATTTAAAGATAACCAATGATAGGCTAGAAATAGGATGTAGGACTTTGAAACTACTAGAGAATAAAAGGAACAAAAGACGTATCCAGTAAAACTTAGAAAAGTTTTAAGTTTTCTGTTAATAAATAGAAGCCAGAAGATAAAATGTCAGGGATGAGATAAAACATAAAAGTAACAACACTAATTGTGACTAAGTTAAATTTTCTATTTTTTTTAAAAAAACCCTCAGATTGGCTATAAAAGCCAGACCCAGTATTGTGCAGTCTATAAGAGAAACACATAAACCAAACTGATACAAAAGGTGAAAAATAATGATATGAACAAAGATATATTGGGAAATGCATGTGAGAGAGAGAGAGAGAGAGACAAGAAGGGGAGGATGAATGAGAATTAGGAAAATAGAAACAGAGACAGCAATACTGATATCAAAATAAGCAGAATTCAAGGCATAAATTAGAGTGGGAAAATGGGATAATTTATATCTATTAAAGCTATAATCAATGAAAATATGCAATATTCATGAAGCTTTATGCATTGAAAGCTAGTTATAGATAGGTATAAACTGCTAGAAATGCAAGAACTTAGTGAAACCACAATCATAGTGGGAGGTTCTAGCACATTTTTGTCAGAATTGGACAGACACTCAAAAGGATTTAGATAACACAATTATTAAGTTTGATTTAATGACTGCAACAGAACTTTATACCCAATACATAGAAAAATATCTTCTTTGCAAATACGTGTGAGTCATTTACAAAAATTGACCATGTACAAATACCTAAACAGATTCTCAATAAATTTCAAACCAGCCATAATGCAATAAAGGTAGCAATAATAAGCAAAACCAAAAAGTTTTCTAAAAATGGAATCACTAGAAATAATTTTTTAAAATTATTTTCTAGCAAAAAACAAATAGCAAAGGAAACAGAATATGTCAAAACTTATGAGGGGAAGCCCAAGCTGCACTCAGAGTAGAATTCATTGCTTTAATTATTTTCTTAAAAATAAAAGATTGAAAGGGACTGACTGCGAGCTGTGTTTCGGAAACTAGAAGAGAAATAATAGAACATCAAAAGAGTGTAAGGGGGCAGAAACTGATGCACTAAAAAGAAAAAGAAAGAATTGATACAGAAAGTCAAAACAAGGCTTTATCAATTACCCTGTCAGTAAATATTTAGTGTGTACTAAGCGTGTGCTAGGTACTACACAGAGCCAGTGGGGACTCTGAGATGAGCACAGCAGATATGATCGCTGTTCTTGTGGAGTTCTTTTGAAAAGATTTTTAAAAAGAGATAAACCTCTTCCAAGACTGGTGAAGAAAAAGGAAAAGAGTGTAAAAGAATATAAAGGTATAATTTTATAAATAGGAAGGTGGACATAATCATATATTTGGAGGAACATTTAAAAATTTCAAAACAATATATAGATTTATGTCTATAAATTTGAAATTCTAAATGAAATGAGCTCTTTTCATGACAAATATAAATAGTTAAATTGGCTCAAGAGAAGGCAGAAGACCTAAAAAGATCAATAACCACAGAAGAAAGTATAAATGTAATAAAATATTTAACACCCAAAAGATCTCAGGATAGATGGTTTTACAAGTGAGTTCTCAATCTCCAAAGGACATATGTTTCTTATCTATACTTAGTAATAAAGTCCTTCCAGAATAATTTTATGAGACTCATTTAGTGCTAATACTAAAATCTAAAAAACATAGCATCAAATATGGACCAATATACAGAAGTGTAAAACCCTACATAAATCATTAGAAATTGCCATGTAAGCAATGTATTAAATTATAAAAATATTATGATTAAACATTCCAGAAATTCAAACCTAGTTCAATATCAGTTCATTAATTTATATTCACAGATTAAAGAAAAAATTATGATCATCTCAATAGATGCCAGAATGTCATTTGACAACATTTAAATTCTGTCCTTGATTAAAAAAACTCCTAGCAAGCCAGGAAAATAAGGCAAGTTTATTAATCTGATAAAATTAGTCATTATAAAACTACTGCAACCATTATCCTTAATGGTGAAACACTAGTAACACTATTAAAGCCAAGAACAAGACAAAGATGCTAACCATCACTGCTATTATTTATCATTGTGTTGAAGGTTCTAGCCCAAATAGTGAGATAAGAAAACCAAATAAAGAGATTACATACAGTAAATAGAAAGGGAACACTTTTTCTTACTCATTATTACAGATGATATGAGTAACTGAAATACCTGAGTATCAACCATTAAGTATGCAGACAATAAGTGAATTTTGTGAGGCAGCCAGATAAGTTAAAAAAAAACCAAAAAACTAAACATCTAAAGGCTTCCTAAACACCAACAACAACCTGTTAGAAAATAAAATGTAAAAAAAAAACCAAAAAATGTAATTCAGAGAGTATGCTTAACTACAAAATAATTAGTAGCAAATTTAACAAGTAATGTATAAAACGTATGTGAAAAAATATATATTTTTAAATATAGAGCAATGTTTGAATTAATAAATGGAGAGACACAAAAAGTTCTTGGATGGGTAGATTTAATTGTGTAAAAATATCAATTCTTCCCAAATTGCTCTGTTAATTGAATCGGATTCCAATAAAAAGCCCATTTTAACATTTGAACATAGAAAATCAATTATAATTTTGCAAAATAAGAAAAGGGAATTTGTTTTATGAACTATAAAAAAAGGACTGTATCACAAAGATGAAAAGTATAGCATAGAGAATATAGCCGATAATACTGTAATAATCTTTTTTTTTTAAGATTTTATTTATTTATTTGAGAGAGAGAGAATGAGAGAGAGAGAGAGCATGATGGGGGGAGGGTCAGAGGGAGAAGCAGACTCCTCGCTGAGCAAGGAGCCCGATGCGGGACTCGATCCCAGGACTCCAGGATCATGACCTGAGCCGAAGGCAGTCGCTTAACCAACTGAGCCACCCAGGCGCCCAATACTGTAATAATCTTGCATGGTGATAGATGTAACTATACTTATGGTAAGCATTGCCCAATGCATAGAATTGTCAAATTCCCTCTTTGTTCACCTGAAACTAATATAGCATTGTATATCAACTATACCAAAAAAAAATACTATAAAGATACAGTAATGGAAAATGTGTGCAGGGATACAAAAAAAGAAAACTTGATTAATGGAAGAGAAGAGAGTTTAATAACAGACAAATGTACGCACACATAAAAAACTAAGTATGTAAAGTATATAAAAAGGTTACAATCATATTAATGTGGGAAGGAGTCAGAATATGTGGAAATCCATTTGAAAAAAAATATGGTGTCTCTAGCTCCTTGACACCATATGCAGAAATAAATTTCAGACTCATTAAGTAATTAAATGTAAAACATCTTGCCATAAAAGTATTGGAGAATACCTGCATAATTTTTCCATATGAAACACCTTTCTAATCATAACTTAAAAACCTAAAAGTTATAAAACAATGTCAGATTGCATTAAATCTGATTTTATTAATGATTTCTGTCGAGTGGAAGACCTAAATAGACTTAAAAAGACAAATGCAAAACTGGACATAATATTCACAATACATAAAAAATTCTATATAATGTCTATAACTCAGAAAAATAATTCATAGAAATCAACAAACATAAGAAAAGATGCTTCACCTTCCTAATAATCAAAGAAATTCAAATTCAAATTTATCAGTTTGACAGATAGGAGTTAGTATAATTATCCAGTATTGGTGTGGGTGCAAGTATAAATTGAAGCAAATCATTAAGGAGGACTAACTTTGCAGTGTCTGTCCCTTTTACTCAGCAATTCCATTCCTGGGCACTTAACCCATAAAAATGCTTACATCAGTGCCCAAAGGTTATATATAAGGTTGTTTATTCAGTAAGGTTTACAATCATGAAAAACTGGAAACAACCTGAAGGTTTATCAGTTGGGGACTGATTATATTAATCGTGGTAAATCCAAACACCAAACTGTGCAAATGTGTACAAGGGGGTGAGGAACTGGGAGGAAAAGCTTGGCAGCCACATAGTTAGCTCTGTGTTTGCACATCACACTCCTAATTTTGTAGCCCCTAGGCCATGCTCCACTCGGACACCAGAAAAGAACTTGGAGATCTAGATTTAATGCTTTCATATTATAGCTGAGAAACCCAATGACTGACAAATGTTGGTCCATCTTCTATTGGAAGCCCTTGAGTGGAAACCCTGGTTGCAAAACCTTTCTTATGTAAAGCAAATCCAACTCTCTGAAACTCCCTCCCCTTGACATCCTTCAAATAATTGTAGAGGACTCTACTAGGGTTCTCTACAGCTCCATTTCTTTTTTTATCTTTTTAATCACTTCTCATATATTATGACTTCTTGACTCTTCTTCTTCTGGTCCAATTTCCTTTGGTCACTTTTTGAACTATGGAACCAAAAATTTAATTAAGAATTCTAGCTGTGGTCTGACAAATGTAGACTATAGTAAGGTTTTTTTTGCTTCCTTTATGTGGGATGTACAGTTCTGTTTATAAAATCCTAAGCTACCTCTTTGCCTGCCATTGCATTTAGCTGGATCATATTAGACTCACAGAAGAGATGCTCTAAACTACTGTGAGTTTATGTACTGCACAACTCTAGGGGGCTCTATTTACAACATATTGTAGATTTATGTATTGCTTATAATAATTTTCCAGTAGATGGCAGTAAAGTGTCTGAGGAAGGGGGTACCTTTTTAAATTCATACAAAGACCTTCCATGCGCTAACAATGACCCTGGTTTATAGTCATCAAAAGCAATAGATATTTTTAATGTGGGTGCATTGTCTCTACAGTGGACTCTCTAATGCACTTCTTCCCTTCTTCCTTCCTAACAAACCCCAGTTTTGTTTAGCTATCCACCCTTCTCCCACGTGACTCTGAGGAAGGCAAACCATTCACACCCCTACCCCCAGCAATAGATTTGGATTACTCTAAATCGGGGTTTCTTAGCATTATTGACATTTTGAGCCAGCTAGTTCTTTGTTATGGAGGCCCTGATATACTTTGTAGGATGCTCAGCAGCATCCCTGACCTCTCTCTATTCACTAGGTGCCAGGAACACCCCCTCCCCCCCATCTCCTCAGTTGTGATAACCAAAAATGTCTTCAGACATTGCCAAGCATCCCCTGGGAGCAATCTGTCCCTCATCCTTCCACCATGGTTGAGAACCACTAGCCGAGAGTGTCTTAGAGGAGTAAAGCTTTCACACCTGAAGCTACTTTTCCTCACTTTCTTTGTTATAGGAGATGATAAATTGTCTTATCCATCTTGAATCAGGTATTTTTGTTACTTGCAGCCAAAAGCATCCCCCTCTAATACAGGAATTATTGCTAACTCATATCTACTCTTTCCTATGCTTGTATTATTGGATTTTTTTTTTTTTTTTGGTACCTAAATGAAAAACTTTACACTACCCCCATTCACTTTGTTATTGCTAGCTTTAGTCCAAGTTCTGGTCTAATAAGAGCCTTTGGAATCCAAATTTTGTCATTCAAATTATTAGTTACCTCTCCCAGTTTGGCATTGTTTGCAAATCTGATAAGCTTGTCATAAGTACTCTTGTCTGAGTTGATTAAAAATATTTTATCAACATCCTTAAGGTATAGTTCTTCAGCCAGTTACAAATTCACATAATTTGTCAGCAGCCAACTCACATTTCTTCATCTTACCTATTAAGATTTCCAGAGAGACTTTGTCAAATGGTTCACAATGACTGACCCACAGTGGTCCCTGATCCATTAGTCAAACAACCAAGTAGAAATAGAGTAGGGTATTTGGTGTAAGCTATTCGTTGAGAACCCATGTTTGTGCATAGTGATTTAGTGTGCCGAAACCATCTACTTATTAGTCCATTCTCATGTTTTGCTCGTATGAGGCGTCACACTCATCAGTCTGCAATTCCCACATGGCTTCCATTCTTGTTGACATGAAAAATATTCAACATTTGTTGGTTTCCTCTTTTGTGGCCTGTCTCTAGTTCTCTACGAGCTCTCAAACATTATCAACAATGGTTCAGTAATCACATTTGCAATGATATTTGGTGCTCTGAGGCTTCATTCATCCAAGACATGAAATTCACTTAAAAGTCACCCCTGATGTAGAAGAATTTAAATAAAGGAGCCATTGCACTTACTCAACCAAATACCACAGATGCAAAGGAGTGTCTGTTAAACACAGGGCTTGATTAAGAAACACCATAAAGAGCTGTCAGACTCCACCTCTGCCTCCAAAACAAATAGCTGGGCTGTTTGGTAAACTAAGGGGAAAAAGAACCCTTGGAGATCCCACAGGGCATGAGAAGGACTCTGATGAGAAAGAAAAACAGAGAGGAATGAGTTAAGCTGGTGACCTCCCCTGAGTTGGACTGAGTTCCAGTCTCCCCTTCCCCCTGAGCAATCCCTTCCCCCAACTGATCCCCCCCCGCAGCCTCCCAGCAGAGAGAGCTTGTCGATAAGGAACCACAGTGACTGCAGGGACCAGTGAGCATCTGCGGCAGGTGCAGGCCCTGGAGAATGAGCCAGGACTAAAGGAAATAACAATGTTGAGAAGAGAACCAAAGGGGCCTCACTCGGTGTTCTCTTTGATAGTGGAAAAACGGAAGTTGTATCACAGAGCTGGAGATATGCACCATGGAGGGGCATTGACTTTTCCGTGTGTACCAAGAGAATGTCATGGTACCCACATTCTGCTGTGGAAGAGGAAGTGTGTTCAGTGGTTCTCCTCCCTAGGTGGGGCTCTCATTCGCCACCTGAAAGTCACAGTTCAGAGGGCTGGAGCCAGACTGATTGGGTTCAAATGGTGGCTCTCCCAGTTATTAGTTATGGGACCTTGGGCCAACCATTTATCCTTCCTGAGTTTCACTGTCCTTGTTGGAAAATGAGAAAGGATGCTCGATGCGGTGGTGCAGGATGCACACAGCACACAAGGATGTCAGCGACAGTCACTCTTAGACCATCTGCTTTGGAAACTTCCTCATGCAGAGGCTGTTGAGAGAAGAGAAAGCCAAGACATTCTGAGTTTGGTCCTCAAGCCAAAAATTGGTCCTGGGGTTTATATAGTCCTGATAAAGTGGTCAAAGCTGGAACAGAACTGTGATTTCAAAAGTTCAAGTGATTTTCTTTGTTGCTAGAGGGGGGTTCTTGGGTTCATTCTTGGGCAATGGCCCTTCTGATTAAGCAAAGCAAATGCAGTGGATTTCCAAAGAACAAAGTTTCTAGACATAACAATGCTAACAGGTCACCTTGAATGATAGTGATGGAGGTGGGGAGGGGTAGACCGAGTTGCACCTCCTCAGAAACACTTATTTCCTATAAAGAAATACCTCTTTCACAACTACGGGATTAGGCTGTCTTTCTTGGAATAATAATGCTTGTTCTTGGGAGGTGTTTCAGTGTTACTCTTCAAACATTTGGTCATAGGTTTCAGAGGAGATCCAGAGGGTGACAGAAAGCCCATGCCAGTCTGGTCAACACTGTTGCTGGAGGAAAGAGGAAAAAGGAATGGTTTTGGCGTGGCTTGGACTGTTGATAGCTCACACATGGTATTTTTCAAGACTAAGTAAGCTAGAGTTTGGGAAATGTCTTGATTTGTAACTTTGGGTTTGTATATATTTTAAGGACCAAAGGGTAAGACTGTATTCCTGTGGGTAGGGTTGGGGTTTTCTTGAAGGAAGTTGATTTCTCATTGTCATTCATACTTGCAAGAGGTTAATCATAGGACTGGAAAGTAAATACTTGGAAGGTGGGCCTAGAATTAAGTAAGAGAAAACTGGCTCCTGTCTGTGGGCTTTGGGATATGATTCAGCTGGATTTTAGATTGGGCCCTTATGCTCAAGGACACTTCTTTTGGAGTAGACCTAGGAACAAGTAGATCGGGGTAAGGCAGGGAGGCCAGCCTATCCCCCAGGGAGGTGAGCAATCATCAAGGGAAAGAGGAGGGCAGTAGTGGGTCCCCATGAAGGGGCCTGAGCCTGTGGACTCTGGGCGGCCATCGCTAACATGCAGTGTAACCCTTTGTGTGCTAATCCCATCTTCAGAGCCAACCCTTGGGCCAGCTTGTGTTACGTTCCAAGCAGCAGAGGAAAGGCAGGAGGGGGCTATTCCCACACTTGGGGAACATTTGGTTCAAGGAGAGCAGGAACATGTCAGGGTGTCAGGGGAAACTGATCCTGAACTTATAAAGGCAACATTCAGAAGAGTAAGCTGTGTTTCAGAGCCAGAGGACGTCCTGAGGTGGGAAGAACCTAGGAGGCATTTGGTGAACAAACCAATATTCCCCAGGAAGCCCAGACAGAGCTGGGAAGGGACAGAAGCTCAGTCTTCTGTGAATCGGCGGTTATGGGGAAGCACGGCTTCCTAAGTTGGTAAAGGCAGGGATGTCAGGGTATGCAGCTGTGTCGCCTTGTGGCTGCTAGGCTTTGTGCGAGTGACTTATCCTTGCAAGTCTGTTTCTCCATCTGGGCGAGGGGGATAATAATAGTGATGGCCTCATAGGATTCTTGTGAAGATTAAATGGGCTGTGGCAATAATCCAATTCATAGTAACTTCTGATGTTATCATTACTAACCCTAGGGGTGCCAGGAAAGAGGAATTAGCGCACTGAGCAAAAAACAGTACAACTAATTGCCATGGGAATTCACACCAAGTGCATAGAGAAGAGGAATTCGTAGCTCATCACGGAGTCAGGGAGGAGAAAATAATCCTGATCTGGGAATCGGGTGAACCAGTGGGCTCCCGGGAAGCTCTCAGGCTGTTCTCTTGCTCCGCAAACCAACAGAACTAGAGAACTGGGTCCTACAGCAGCATCTCAAAGCCTTGAATCTCACCTTCCCTAAGCAGAGTCTCAGTGGCAGAAATCCACTTGCAGAGGCCCAGAGATGATCCTAAGGAGCGTGTTAACCCAGCAAATTCCACCAGAAAAGGGCATTGAGACTTTAGTACCAACCTGCCTTGATCCATTCCCCTTAAGCTCAACTCTGGCAGAGGAGACAAGACAAGATTTATACGGGATTCTATTTGGATCCCTCAGTAGACAGTCCTGCCTGGGCCAGGAGGACTTGATACTGAGCTTCATACTATCCAGAAGCCTTTCCCAGCCCTTCCTTCACTGGCCCCTTCTGCCCTTTTTACCAGGCTTCCTGTGGTATTCTCTTGGACACTCTGGTTCCTGCCATATGGCTTGTTCCCTGCCCTCAGAGTGGTTTCCTCCCCAGCCTTGGTGCCTTCCCTCATGGGATTACTGCTTTCTGGAAGCTTCCCTGCACCCCCAAGTGGGCTGAATTAGGAGTGTAGTCCCAGTACTTGGCACTCCATTAATACATCATGCTTACTTCTGTCACTGCATCCTGTATAGTCACCAACTTTCTGGCCTTTTCTCCCACTGGATGGCATGTTGTTGGGGAGGAATGGGTCATGTCATCCTCCTTTGTTTGTTCCTATTTCGTGCATGGTAAGTGTCCTTTAAACATGTGCTAAAGAAATTCATGAGTAAGTGAAACGGACTCAAGTAGAGGGAAGTCAAAATAGAAAAGATATTCATTCAGAAATCCAATCAAGCATCGATTGGGCACCTACTGTCTGCCAGACACCCCTCCAGACAGTGGTGACAGAGTGGCAAACCCTGGAACCTGGCCCTGCCTCAGCGCATGCACGTTCCCGTAGGGAGGACAGGAGGTAAATGAACAGATGGCGTGCTGTCAGTTGGCAGTGTGTCATAAAAAACAGTAATAATAATAAAGCAAGGAAAGGTAGGGCGAGCCATAATTATTGCACAGAGCATTTTTTAAGACAAAGATTTTAAGTAAATATATTTTAAGTATTAAATAAAAAACAAGGGGCGCCTGGGTGGCTCAGATGGTTAAGCGTCTGCCTTCGGCTCAGGTCATGATCCCAGGGTCCTGGGATCGAGTCCCGCATCAGGCTCCCTGCTAGGCGGGGAGCCTGCTTCTCTCCCTCTGCCTCTGCCTCTCTCTCTCTCTCTGACTTTCATGAATAAATAAAAAAAAAAAAATTAAAAAAAAAAAAACAAAACAAAAGGAAGAAAAACAGCTCAGTTATATTTTAGAAGCAAATAATGGGGTTTGTAACTGTGGATTAAGTTTTTCGTAGGACTGAAATGACTTGAAAGATGGAAGAGGCAAAAGAACTCGTTTATTTCCTCTTTCATAAAACGACTACAAAATTATTATTCGCTCTTTGTCTTTTAAAGTTATTTAGCTTCTTTATGCACACATGCAGGTAATTCACATAAATGCCTTGCTTTACTCTCCCCTTTTTCTTTTTGGAATCTCTTTCCCCCCTCTCACCTCCCATCCCTCTATAAAACCTCACGCCAACCCATGTTAGTGAACTAGTATGGAACCTTCCATATTTTTCTCTATGCTAATGTGATCATTTCATATGCAGGCGCGTGCACACACACACACACGCACACATACGCATAAGAGTCTTTGTTTCTCTTGTCATTTTTTTATCAAAATATAAGACCAGATATTATTTACCCCTCTCTAGATCTTGCTTCATATATCCCTCTAGGGCAAAAAAGTATATTTCCCATTTTTATAAAACAGCTGCATAATATTCCATGGTATGGCCAAAACATATTTCCTCAGCCATTCCCCTATTTACAGGCATTAATTTTGCTTCCAGTTTTTTCCCCACAATAACAAGGCAGCAATAAATGTCCTTGAATATATGTCCTTATATATCCTAGTTCTCTTAATGTTATGGCTAGGTGGATACATATATCTATATGGTTTAATTTTATAGGTGTTTACAGGTTGCTTTTCAAAACAGCTAGAACATTTCATATTGCCGTCAACAATATGTTAGAGTTCCTTTTCCTCCACACGTCCTCTAGGAATAGATGTTGTTGAATGCAGTGACATTTCATTATTACTTTCATCTGTATTTCTCTGTCTACTAGTGATTTAGATTTTGTATTTTGGAGTTAGTAATTCAGTGACTATAATTTTAAAGTAAACTTTTTCTAGAAGCATAACATGCACAAAGTAAAGTCCATAAACTGTAAGCGTGCCGCTCAGTGAGCAAATCATTATAGCCAGCATCCAAAAGGAGAAATAGAATATTACCAGCTCCCCAGAAGTCCCTTCGTGACCCCTACCAGTCACTGGCCCCTCTGCCTTCAGGGGAAATCTCTATTCTGACTTTTATCATCATAGAGTAGCTTTTCCTATTTTTGAAATTTATATGAGCAAATCACACCTTCTGTCCTCTTGCCCAGTATTATTTTGTGAGCGTCGTCGATGTTGTTGCATGAAGCAGTAAGTCTTTTCCTCTCTTTGCTATCTAGATTTACATGAAGTAAATATACCACCATCTATCTATTCGTTGGTGGGCATTTGAGTTGTTTCAAATTTTGACTATTAACGAACAGTTAGTAGTAGTTAGTAGTCAAATGCTGAGAGCATTTTGGTACATGTCACTCCTGTTGAGTACACGTCTAGCAGTGGAATTGCCAGACCACAGAGTATCTGTGTGTACATTTTCACTAAATACTGGCAAAGATCTACTGCCAAAGACCACTGCCAAAAATGATTTTTACCAATTTACACTACCCCAGCAGTGATGGAGAGTTCTAGTTGCTCTATATCCTTGTGGGTATTTTTTCTTTATAGTTTTAGCCTTTTGGGTGTGTTTTTAATTTGCGTTTCCCTGATGATTAATGACAGAGCACACCTTTTCATCTGTTTACGGAGCATTAAATATCCTCTCTTGAGACCTACCTATTCAAGTCTTTCACCCATTTCTCTAGTGGTGTATCTGTCTTTCATGACTTACAAGAGTTCTGGATACATGCTGGACACATGTTTTTGTTTTGTTTTTTTCCATCTTTGTCAGACATGTTTATTTTAAATGTCTCCTCCCACTTTGTTGCTTGTCTTTTCTTTCTCCTAATGGTGTTTTTTGATGAATAGAAGTTATTCGTGATAACGTAGTCCACTTAATGGTTTTGTCCCATTGTGCTTAGTGCTTTTTGTGTACTGCTTAGGAAATGTTTGCCTACCTTCAGATTATGAAGACATTCTCCTGTGCTATCATCTAGAACAAGGTTTCTTAACCTTTTCTTATTATCAGCAGTGATGGACAGGTGGGTCCCATCATTCCCCACTCCTCGTATTTATGCCGTTGTGTATCCCCTCCGCTTAGCACAGAAAGGACTTGAAATTTGCTAATAGAGCACAGTGAAGGTGATGGGTTGTCACTTCCACCATTATGTTACCTAAGATTATAACAGCTGTCTTGCTCAGGGTCACTCTCCTTTGGTAGTTTTGAAGAAGCAAGACTCCATATTGTGAGCTTCCCAATGAGGACAGCCATGTAGCAAGGATCTGAGGGTGACCTCTGGATGACAGCAGGAAGAATGTGTAGTCCTCAGTCCCAAAGCCTGCAAGAAACAGAGTGCTGCCAATAACCATGTGAGCTTGGAAGTGGATCCTTCCCCGGGCAAATTTTCAAATGACCCAGCCCTAGAAGATGCCTTGATAATAGTCTTCTTGGGGATCCAGCTAAGTTGTGCCCAGACTCCTGGAACACAGAAGCTGTGATGTAAGAGATGTGTTGCTTTACATCACTAAATTTGTAGTAATATTGTTTTGCAGCAATAGATAACTAAAAATCATACCCCCAAAGGAGACATCTTTAATATTTTTTTCCTAATCACTGCTGCCTCCACTGTAAAACTTTAATACTACATATATATTATCTATGTTTTCTACATCTATGAGATAATTATTTTATTTTTCTTCTCAATTATAATTAATACAGTGAGTTATATTGCTTGAGTTTTTGAATGTTAACTAACCTTTCACTGTGCATCCTTGGAATAAACCCAACTTGGTTTTTTAAATACATCACTAGATCTGCTTTGCTCACAATTTGTTTATTTTTTCCCCATCTATCTTCATCAAATAAATTGGGAAATGCTTACTCTTTTTTCATTCTTTGGAACAGTTTGTATAACACTGGCATTATTTCTTCCTTAAGTGTTTGGTATAAACTTCTGGGCTAGAACTTTCTTTGTGGGAAGGTTTCAAATTACAGACTCAATGTTTAAAATATATGTAGTGCAGGAGGGTGGTGTGAGAAGATCCTGAGCTCACCTCTTTCCACGGACAAACCAAATCTACAGCTACATGGACCAGTCCCCTCTGAAAAAGGCCTGACAAGCTAGTAGAACAGCTACTTCATAGCAAAGGAGCAAAGGGCCACATCAAGACCAGTAAGAGAGACAGAGCTACTTAAACAGCTCAGTAGCAAAAAAATACCTGATTTTTAAAAATGGGCAGGCAATCTAAATAGACATTTTTCCAGAGAAGACCTACAGATGGCCACCAGACACATGAAAAGATGCTCAACATCACTAATGATCAGGGGAATGCAAATCAAAACCACGATGAGATATCACTTCACAACTGTTAGAATGACTGTTATCAAAAAGACAAGAAACAAGTGTTAAAGAGGATGTAGAGAAAGGGAGCCCTCATGCACTACTGCTGGGAATGTAAATTGGTGCAGCCACTCTGGAAAACAGTTTGGAGGTTCCTCAAAAAATTAAAAATAGAATTACCATATGATCCAGCTATTCCACCTATGGGCATTTATCTGAAGAAAATAAAAACATTAATTCCAAAGATATATGCACCCCTGTGTTCATTGCAGTGTTATTTACAACAGCCAAGATGTGGAAGTGACCCAAGTGTCCACTGATGGATGACTAGATAAAGAAGATATGGTATATACACACAATGGAATATTACTCAGGAAAAAAAAAGAAAGAAAGAAAAGAAAAGAAGGAATCTTGTCCTCTGTGACAATATGAATGAATAATATCTTGAGGGTACTATGCTAAGTAAAATAAGTCAGGCAGATAAAGACAAATACCATACGATTTCACTTACATGTGGAATCTACATACATAAAACAAAACAAAACAAAACTCACCCCAAAAGGAAACACTGTCCCCATCAAGCAATCACACCCCTTTCCCCTCTGTCCTCAGCCCCTGGCAACCACCAATCTGATTTTTGTCTCAAAGGATTTGTCAATTCTGGGTATTTTATATAAATGGAATCATATAATATATGGCTTTTTTTATGTGTGTCTGGCTTCATTTACTTAGCATAATGTTTTCAAGGTTTATCCATGTTATAGCATGTTTCAATCCTTCATTCCTTTTTATGCCTGAATAATATAGCATTGTATGGATATGCCACATTTTGTTTATCTTTTCATCAGCTAATGGATATTTCGGTTGTTTCTACTTTTCGGTATTGTGAGTAGTGTTGCTTTGAATCTTTGTGTACAGGTTTCTGTTTGAACACCTGTTTTCAAGTCTTTTGGGTAAACACCTAGAAATGGAATTGCTGGGTCATATGATAATTCCTTGTTTCACTTAGGAACAATCAAACGGTTTCCTACACCTGCTGCTGTGTCGTTCCACATTCCCACCAGCAACATATGAGGGTTTCAATTTCTTCACATCCTCACCACACTTGCTGTTTCCCTTGTTTTGTTTTGGTTTATTGTGACCATCCTAGTCAGTGTGAGGTGAGAGTTCACTGTGGTTTTGATTTGCCTTTCCCTAACGACTAATGATGTTGAACACCTTTTCATGAGCCGGTTGGTCATTTGTACATCTTTGGAGAAATGTCACGTCTTTCACCTGCTTTTTAATTAAGCTGCTGTCTTTTTGTTGTTAAGTGGTGAGGGTTTTAAAATATTCTGGATACTAGGCTCTTACCAGATAGACGATTTGCAAATATTTTCTCCCGTTCTGTGGACTGTCTTATCACTTTTGGACAGTGTCCTTCGATGCACAGAAGTTTTTAATTTTGTTGCAGTCCAATTTATCTATTTTTTTATTCCGTTGTTCATGTTTTTGTTGTCATATCTACAAAACAAAGATCATGGAGGTTCATACCCATCTTCTTCTAAGAATTCTATAGTTTTAGTTCTTGCTTATTTCTGTTTAGGTCTTTTGTCCATTTTAATTAATTTTGTATATAGTGTGAGTTTGGTAAGTTGGTTTTTTACAAAGACGCAAAAACCCTTCAATGAAGAAAGGATAGTCTTTTCAACAAATGGCCTGGTAACAACTGGACATTCCTATGCAAAAGATGAATCTCAATCTGCAGCTTAGAAGAGAGCAAGGAATCCATAAGTTCGTTTAAAGAGAAACTTGGAGAGAGCTTGACTATTTTTAGAGATGAGCTAACCTCACAGTGCACCCCACAACGTTCTGGCCCAAAGCAGCTCTCTGAAATAGAGCCCAGGAAAGTACAAATGTGGAGTCTTTATTAAGTTATGATAACAGCTTAATAAGACCCGGGGACCGGGCACATTCCTTAACCCAATTCATTTTCTTACTACCCTTGAGAAGTATAAAAATGGTCCAAAGCTTCCATAATTCTTTTCCTCCTGTTGCCCACCTTCGGTATGTAAATTAGAGAAATGGGATCTCGTTGGGGAAAGTGATTTTCTTTGAACCAAGAGTTTTAGGATGATGCTGGCGATGGCACGAGAGTCATGGATGCTTGACGTTGTGCAGTATGTACCTTCGTCTTCCAAGCCCTCACTCTTTGACAGCACAAGGCGGGAGTTCTCGCATTTCCTATTACTCATAAATCCACCGAGCTGAGGGCTCTTGGCCATTCCTCAGAGCTGAAGAACAACGGTTGCTATGATGACAAGGTGTTACGGTTTATCTGTCTGGTTCCCAGAACCACACAACAGGGTATGAGGCAATTAAAGCCTGTACATGAGCTGGCTCTTGGCCCAGTTGGGAATCTCTTTTTTGTTCGCTCATCTATAGGAGATTGACATGAAGGGAACTAGGGCTTTGGAGTCAGATAACCACGCCCTGGCTGGAACTCCTACCTAGTCAGGGTATTAGCTGGGTGACTGTGGACAAGTCTCTTAAGCAAACCGAGCCTCAGTCTCCTCACGAGTGAAAATGGTGATAATAGCAGGATTACTGGGAGGATTAAGTGCAGTAACGTAGTGAAAGCATACAGTGGGGGCGCCTGGGTGGCTCAGTTGGTTAAGCGACTGCCTTCGGCTCAGGTCATGATCCTGGAGTCCCGGGATCGAGTCCCACATCGGGCTCCCTGCTCGGCGGGGGGTCTGCTTCTCCCTCTGACCCTCCTCCCTCTCATGCTCTGTCTCTCATTCTCTCGCGCGCAAATAAATAAATAAAAAATAAAATCTTTAAAAAAAAAAAAAAAGAAAACATACAGTGGGTGCTCAGAAAATGTTAATCCCCGTTCTCTTTCCCCGTTTGAACGGATGGCTGCGATTCTGCTCCTTGGGATCTGTCGCAGTTAGGAATTAGGCTTGGCTTTAGGGTCATACACAAAACAACAGTAACTTAAATGAGAAGTTTCTGTCTTCTCATCATCTAGTGTCTGAAGATAAGCAGCCAGATGGTCCAGGGACCCTACTACTGCTCCCGCATCCCTCATTGTCCTGGTGACTCGCCACCGTATCTGTGTTCCAAGCAGCAGTGTGGAGGAGGGGGGGAAAGGCTCATGCTCCATCCTTCGGGGAAATGCCGGTACTGCCTACATCAGTTCTCTGCACATCCCACTGGCCGGGTCTTAGTCCCGTGCCACCCGAGCTATAAGGAAAGCTGGGAAATGCAGGCCATGTGCCCAGATGACAATTGAGAGTTTTATTACTACCGAGGAGAGGGAGATGGAGATCAGGGGACAGACTGAAGCCTCTGCCCAGTGTCTGTGCATTTTCCCCTTTCTCTTAGCTCAGGGCAAGCTCTACAGATCATAAATCGAATCAAATTAATCGTACACCATTAGAAAATGCACAGGATAAATTACATTAGAAAAACACTTCAACAGGATATCAGAAAAAGCAGAGTTAAGACAAAAAGTATCATGAATAAGAGTTTAAAGTTGTAGGGACTTTTTAACAGTAAGAAGTCTTTGTGCTGGACACTTTTCACATTGCCTACCAGATCTGCTCTTCCTTCATCACCTTGGGTGCTGTGAGCCCCCAAGGCGGGGGGACCTGTAGGGACCACATGGACAGCTCCCTTGCTCTCTGCTTTCACTTGGGTTTGGCCAGTGGGGAACACCAGCAGCAGATTGAGGGAACGTTGAAGGGCGAGGTTGGGGTGCTTTTTGTGTCTCTGCAAGAGTGTCACAGGTTGGCTCTGTCCCTCCCCTGAGGTCATAGTTCTTACTGGAGAGAGCCCTTTCCACGTGGCCCTCCCTGTTTTCAGGTTCCCTATCTGCTCCCTCCCTTGCTCCTTCCAACCTAAGGAAGATGATGGATTCCCGCTATCATAGCCCTAGGGTACTGTACTACCACGGTGGTTTCACTGTACCAGAACCACACCTTTGCATTTAGTCTCTTTATTAGACCCTCCTCAAATTACCCGCTTATAGTGGGGCATCTGTTTCCTTTCAGAACCCGATCGACGCTTAATGATCCAACACTATAGCATCAAAAGGCACAAAGCAAAACCTGTTAGAATGGTAGAAGGAGATTTATAAAAGCAAGATTTCTTGAGATGTTTTTAACCAACCACTATCCATCTAAACAATTTAAGCAGTAACATAAACTTTGCATCCTAGCTAAGAAGAATTTGTACTATTTTCAAATGACCATTGACAATTAAGAACGTTGAACAATACATCGAATACCTCCAGCAAATATGGCAGAAAGAATGGTCTTAAAATGTAAAAAGCTTTGAAACAAAATTATGAAAGGTTAATAAACACATAAAATTTTTTAACATAGCTGGTAATCAAAATATGCAAATTAAGGCAACAAGATGTCTTTTTTTAGCCTATCAAATTAACAAAGATTGAAAAAAAAATAGTGCTCGCCAGAGTGTGATATAACACTGTTGTTCACAGCTGGTGGGAGTATGAACTGATAAAAATTTTCTAGAAAGAAATTTGTCCTCTATGTATCAAGAGCCTTATGAAGATTTATGCTCTTTCAACCAGTAATTCTACTTCTAGGAATTTATTATAAAGAAATAATAAATAATGCAGATGTGTCTAAGGATGCATAGCACATGTCATTTATAAGAGCAAAATGGGAATAGTCTAGATAATCAACAATAGTTGATAGTTACATTATGATATATCTATGGAAAAATACATAGACATTAAAATAGGGTTTTCAAAAAAAAATTAAACAGGACGGTAATCCCCAAATAATAGTAACTTATCATGGCAGGATATAAAACTCTAGAAACAGTTTGAGTCTTAATTAGGTTAAAAATATACATAGAAAGATATTCACAGAGTTCACACAAGTGGTGAATTACAGATGATTTTTGTCTCTCTCTACTTTTCTGTGTGTTCCAGATGTTCTACATTGAGTAGGCATTACTTTTATAACACTGTGTATTTTTAAAAGAACAACAAAATTGTGAAAGGCTTAAGCTGGCTAAGGAGTAAGCCATTTTCACAAAACTGTATAGTGTTTCAGGAGCCCAAGTGATCCTGATTAGGACCTTACCCACTCCCCTACCCAGTGCACCAACCCGGGAAGGAGCATTCTTCTCACCCTGGAAAAGAGTTTTGAACTATCTCAGTATAGTTCCGACTGAGCACGTTAGTTGCCAGGGTGAATCCTCAGGGAAAAGTCCTTGGGGGAAGGGAAGACTGGAAAGAAGAGAAGAGAACCCTCAGGAACCACCGGTGTCACTGATGGGCCATGGCTCAAAGCAGTAGGGGTGGCTGCAGCATGTGGCTCGGTGGTGGATGTCACTGTAGGAGAGTCTTCTAGAGCAACCGAGCCCAGCAGTGAGCAGCAGCCTGAAGAGATTCATGGGAACATATTTAGTACCGCTGGTGGCGGGGCTGGGTTGTCTCTTAGAATACCTGAGAGGTGGGGCTGGTGCCTTTAACCTAAAGGTCTGGGACTTTCATACTAAAGTTATTGTTCTTTTACTACTTTTCTTTAATCGGTCACTTTCTAAATTCTTTTTGGTCCTTGAATATCTTTTTTGTGTATGTGCCATTAACTTAAGTTTTAATTATCTTAGCTTTTTTTTTTTAAGGATTTTATTTATTCATTTGAGAGAGAGAGCACAAGCAGGGGGAGTGGCAGGCAGAGGGAGAAGCAGACTCTCTGCTGAGCTGGGAGCCTGATGCAGGGCTCGATCCCAGGATCTGGAGATCCTGACCCGAGCCGAAGGCAGACGCCCAACCATCTGAGCTACCCAGGCGCCCCTATCTTAGCTTTAAAATACGTTTTAATGCATGGTCGTACAAGTTCATTCCGTATAGCAAAGATGACTCAAAGTGTTATTCAGAGGCAGATTTGTACTCCTAAATGTTTTCATTGTTAGACAAGTAAAATCAAAAATCAAAATTTCAAGCTAATAATTCGAGATGTTAAAAAATTAATAGTGATTTCAAGTCTGACTAGGAAGTCCCAGTAGGTAAGCCAGGGTCATATTAGCACAAGGTAGACATATAGATCAATGGAACTCAATAAGGAGTTCAGCAATAGACCCAAACATATATGGCCAATTGATTTCCAGCAAAGGGGGCAAACTAATTTCATGAGGAAAAAAGACAGTGTTTTCAACAAATGATGCTCGATCAAAAGGAGATTCATGTGGAAAACAAGAACTAGCCCTTACCTCACATCATACTAAACATTACTTAAAATGGATCAGGTACCTAAATGTAAAAGCTAAAACTGTTAACATTTTAGGAGAAATCATAGGAGATCATCTTTATGACTTTGGGGCAGCCGAATATTTCTTAGTAAGGACACAAAAAGCATGACCACAGAGAAAAATTTTGAAAAATTAAACTTCATCAAAATGAAACACTTCTGCTATTTAAAAAATTCCATTAAGAAAATAAGAAGAGAAGCCACAGTCTGGGAAAAATATTTGCAATACACTATCTGACAAAGTACTTTTATGTCGAGAATATATAAAGAACTCTTAGAATCTGTTGTTAGAAGAAAAACAACCAAATAAAAACCTGCAAAATATCATCTTTTTCCTTTATCTCTCATCTGGAACCCAAATATTTGAACAGGGACCCTTATAATATATTCCCAATACTAGACACGTGTATTATTCTTACCAGTATTAGCTGGAAAAGAATACCACTAGCAAAAGAAGAAAAAAATAGGCCACTTATTTACCATCAGTGAGAAGGAGAGAAAGTGATACAATCTTTCTGAAGGGTAATTTTGGTTTTTATAGTATGCACACTCTTTTTGAAGAAATTATATTTTCCAGGAATTTGTTCTAAGTTCTAAGTTAAAGGTCATGTACATAAAGGTTTAGCTATAGAAAATCATAAGGAATTGGATATTGCTGGGGCACCTGCTGGCTCAGTCAGAAGAGCATGTGATCTTGATCTCAGGGTCATGAGTTTGAGCCCCACATTGGGTGTAGAGGTGATTTAAATAAATAAAGCTTAAAATAAAAAGAAATTGGATATTGTCTAAGTGGCCCCAGTAGGGCATTAAGTAAATGATGATATATGCAAACATTAGAATTATATGCGTCCAATAAAAATATTGTAGAAATATATGTGTTGACACGAAAAGACGCTTGCATTATATTGTTAAGTGAAAAGACAAGTTTTAAAAGACTGTGTGCAGTAAGATTCAATTTTTGTCAAAAAGAAAAGCATTTATATAAAGTAACGTATGAAATTCAATAGTGTTACTTCTGGGAATTGTGATTACAGTGTATTTTTCTTTTTGCGCCTCTATGATTTCTTCATGCTTCTAATCTACTGGCCTAGTAACCCTATCAGAGAACGGTCCATGTTTTTATGGGTCATAGTAATTAATTCTTGTTTCCTAGAGGACATAATGTAGGGGGTCTGTCTTCTGGCTCCTTTCTTGGCTCATCTAGACTTTCTGACTGCCTATCTAGTGAGCCATGTTTCCCTCGGTGTGTCCTCCTATCCTTGAGGAAAGAGCCCTTTTCAGCTCTTCTCTAAGCACAGCTTCTGGATTTAGTGGGACCCCAAGTCCAAGTGGTGCTTGACACCCTAATTGCCTGTTTTCTCTACTTCTCTATCCTGCTCTGCTCACCTAATCCTTTCCCATTTTCCCTCCCTTGTACCTCATCCCTTGCAGACAGATACCTCCTTTGGTTCCCAGACCCTCAACCTAAACATTACCAGGTTTGTGCCCTAAGCCCTCCCTCTTCCATCTCTCTCATGTGGCTGATCCCTTGATGCTCAGGTTTTCTGGTCTATGGTCAAAGCTTTCGTCAAGTACACTAGAGGAGCTGCTGATCCCTTCTTCCCAGGATTCCTCCCGCACCGCCTCTCTTCCAATTAGAAACAATTTCCCAGTCATAGTCTTGTGATGTCTTGTGGATCACAGCATTTTGGCCAGATATTGGCATGATATAAACTGGTCAATCAAAGCCCCTCTCTGGGCAAGCCCTCTTCTCTCTTCTGCCAAAGGCTAGAAGGAGAAGAGTCTGGAGTATTGCCAGTGACCATGTCCCCTATTATGAGTGAAAGTCAGTCTGAGAGCACCAAGCTCCTACGGAAAAGAGAGATGCATGAGAGGAACAGTCCAGATGGCATTTGGTCCCCTGATGCAGCTATCCTGGAAGGCCATTCCTAGCCTCACTGTGAGCTGGTACGAAGAATTTCCGTCCCTTCCAACCATGTACATGTTCTAACGTAACCATTTTGGAGCGCTCCGAATCACCATGACGTAACACTGCAGTAGGCCTTTGCAGTTCTCTCTCAGAAAGCTGTCTTCTCCATCTTCACATTCTCAAAAGTTCTGGGCTGGGAATGGAGAGACTAGGTTTCTACTTCTGGTTTTGCTAGCAAAAGCTCTGTAAGCTTGAGTAGAGCCTTTAATTTATCTCAGTTTCTTCATGTATAAAAGGAACGCATCAGATGACTTTCCAGCACCAACGGCTTAGGATTTTATGATTCCGAATTCTGCACCTCCAGGTGACCCCACCAAAGCTCTGGTCCTACTTCTGCCTGGTTAGCCGTTCCAGCTGCATGTCCTGCCATTACCTCCAGCTCAGTGGCTCTGACACTGGGCATCATTTCCTCCTACAACCTGTCCTTGTTGTTTCGGCCCATGGGACAACTGCCCTTCCTGACACCCAGACTCAGATGTCTGGAATCACTGCTTACATGCTTTCATCACATACACTTAAGTGGTTACCAACTACCATTATTTCTTCCTTGAAATATTCTTGGAGTCATCCTCATTAGGACTCTTATTGCCATGTATCAAGATACATCTAGATCGACCTCAATCTCTGTCTGTGTCTCTCACACATATCTACCTTATATCTGTATCTGCACATCTATAACTATTATCTATACCATATCTATACTCCTGATCTCTATCACAAGCTCCAGGCCCATATCTTCAAATATCTATTGAAAATTTCTCCCTGGATATCTCTCAGGCATCTCAAACTCATTACCCCCTCCTCAAAGGCCTACTTCTCCATCTGTGTTACATGTCCAGAGTACAGTTGTCACCAGGCCCTTTGTTTCCCAAGCTATAACCTTGGACATGACCTTCACGCCTCCTCTGATCCCATCGGCTTTTCCCCGGAATGGCTCTCAAACCTTCCCCTCCTCCCTCAGACCCACCTCCTCAGACGGCCATAGTTCAGGCTTTTCTTAACTCTTACTGAACTAGTGCAACCTACCCATTCTTGACATTGATGTTAGAGGTTCTTTTGAAGGCACTAAACCCAGCAAGCCCATCTACTGCTTGGCAGTTTTCAAGGCTCCCCCTCTTCCTACCACATCGAATCCAAGCATTTTAACATGGCCTGAAATGAAAAAAATGACCAAAAAGTGTCCTCGGGGTACATTATTCCGAATGTTTGCATATAAAGCTTGCAAGGGAATTCTCTCATGAATTCTCTCATGAACACAGCTGCAAGACATGAGCAAAGATAGAGTGGCACATCTAAAGAAAACCAAATTTTAGAACGCAAATGGCAACTTACGTATTGCTTTCAAGTTGGACCAGGCTCCTATCTAATTTTCTCCTCCCCTTTCCTTCCTGTAATGAGAATGCTCAGAGTCAAAGATTGGTCCATAGTGCTGGAGGTGTGATCTTCTTTCTCTCCTGGATTTAGTAGTTCCTTACTTATACTGGGCTGGTGAGGTCCTCATGGCTGGGTGGGCCTCCCAGATCACTGCTGCTCTGGGTTCTAAGGCCAACATACTCCTCATTGTGCACCCTTCCACTGCCCTGTGCAGGAGTGCTCAGGATCACCCTTCCTCACATAGCAGCAGCTCTAGGATCTGAGGCTGGGCTTACCCGGAGAGGAGAAGGTCCCCCAACAAAGCCAAGGGAGACCTGCCTCAGCTCTGCAGTGAGGTTTGGGCAAACATCCACCAGGAACAAGGGCTCCTTGGCCTTATTTCGTCTTCTGTGCTTATATTCCCTTCGGGGAATCTAAGGGAAAGCTGGGCCATTTATGTATCTAAAACTATCCATCAGTATGCTCTTCTGATACAACTCAAAATCCTCATAATTACTTTTTGTCTCACAAACAAGAAGAGTAAGAAAGGGATAGGAGCACGTTTTCTGGCAGATGGTATCTGGGAACAGATGATAGGGACAAGGCAGGTCAGTCAACTCCTACTGAAAGGGAAAATTTGGCTTTCTCTGCCCAAGACAGAAATCTTCATTCTTAGAAGTAGAGAACAAATGTGGTTACGAAGGAATGTGAATATAAAAATAGAAGGAGGTGGTAAGAGACCAATTTATTGCTTTTGAAAAATATTTAAGGGTAATTTTTTTTTTTTTTTACTTTACAGAACAGTTTGAAACTGAAATGTAGAAAAGTCATCCACAGTCTCACCAGCCAGAGGTAAGCCTTTATCAACAATGGTATCTCACTCTTTCAACCCCCCCCCCTTTAATTTAAGTGTGCATACGTTTTCCTTCTATTTATTTGACATATTATAATCTTAACATACGCAAAATTTTGTGTTCTGCTTTTTACAAGAACATTACAGAATAAATCATATTTATGTTTTATAAACCTCTGTTAATTTAACAAACACTTTATCACACACGTACAGTGCCCAGGCCCAGGCTGATCAGAGTGGGGCCTCTTTCCTCTTGGTATTCATGGTAGAGTGAGATGCAAGGACAGAAAAGCCTGCAGGTACCTGAGCATGAGACAAGGGCAGAGAGAGAGAGAGAAATACAGGATCTGGAGGATCCCGTGGGAAGGGCCCAGATGTCTGTGGGGTGGGTATCACGGAAGCTTCCTGGAGGAGGAGGTGTGTAAGCTGAGTCCTGTGGGGTGAGTAAGAGCTGGCAGGAAAAGAATGTAAGGGAAGAAAAAAGAGTGTTCTGAAGTCTGGAAGAGAGTGAGGGCACGAGAACGTGCAGGAAGTTTTATCTGGGGAGGATCTGGAGAGTGGGACTGAGCCTGGAGTGCGGCAGGCTCTCGAAGTGGAGAAGCATGACAGGGGGGCCAGCGTGATAGGCAAGGTCAGCCTGCCACAGAGTCTGGAAGGTAATGGGGAGCAGGAGGTGTTTGAAGAGAGGGAGTGGCAGGTTAGGAGGGTATGTCGGGAAGGCAGCTTAGGCTGTGTTGTGAAGGACACGTTGGAAGGAGAGAAGAGCATCAGGGAGCCCGACTGGGAGACGTGGCCACAGTCCAGGTGCGAGCGGATGGCTCTCGGAATGAGTCTTCCCAGCTTCCAGCCCCACTCACCTCAGGCTGCAGAGGAAACAGCCTTCCACTGACTTTGTTCAGGGCCTACTCGGGTTGGGCACACCTGGCTCAGGGCGCTGGTTCATGACTCTCTTCAGCTCTTCCAACTCCCCCTTTAGGACCTCTGCCTCCCCTAGTTTTCCCCACAACTTTGACATGTCTTATTCCTATAATATGTCCCCCATTTCTTCATCCTCACTGCGTCTCTGCTTCCTGACCTAACCCTGACGGATGCCGCCCCGAGCCCCCCCCCCCATCACACTAGCTTGTTCCTCTGTTAGCATTTATCCCGCCTGGAGCGACCTCATCTCCTTGTCTGGTCTCCACTACGCTGGTAAGCCCTGCAAGAGCAGGGGCTTCTTCTGTTCTGTTACTGAGAATGGTGCCTGGCACGTGGCAGGTGCTCCATCTGTTGAGCGAGTAAAAGAATGGATGATTGAATGAATGAATGAATGAATGAATGAATGAATGAATATATTGGTCCAAAACTCAGGAGAGAGCTTTGGGCTGAAGATAAAGATTCTAGAGCCACTGCAGCCATAAAGTAGATGAGATCACCTGGGCCATGCGGAGAGAAGATAAAACAAGGCACATCAGAAACAGAATTCCGAAGAGGGCCCACGATGTAGACTAAGAAGGTGCGGCTGGAGGGCAGGAGCCAACACAGATGTATACCGTGCCGAGAAAGGCAAGGTAAAGGAGAATGTCAAGATGGAGAGCCAGAGGCTGCTTAGCAAGAAGGAGGCTTCGGGGTACTTGCAGAGAGCAGTTTCAGGAAAGTGGTGAGGACCAAAGCCACACTACTGTGGGCTAAGGAGAAAGCAGGGGCGAGGCGGGAAAGACAGCAAGTGTGGGCACCTCCAGCATGGTCGGCTGTGAGCAGCAGAAGGAGCTAGGGCAGTGGCTGGGGCTGTGCAGTTTTAACATGGTGGACTCTTGAGCATCATAAATGCTGGTGTGAGGGGCAAGTAGGGAGGGAGAGACTAAATCATAGGAGGGCAGGGGTGCCCACTGCAGGAGAAGGAGATTCCTGCGTGACTCTCCTTGCAGATGCAGCTCAGGGGGGTGGAGGCTTGGAGCCGACGGCTTCCCCATGTTAACTGAAGGGAGGGGACCGAGATCAGAATGGTCTGGGTGCAAGGAGCCCTTTACGTCTGAGGACCGGAGGTTCAGGGACTCCCATCACTGAGAGGTGGGGAGCGAGGCCACCTGCTCAGAGGGCTGGGAGCGGAGGGATAATGGTTTCATCTTGGACAACGTCAGTCCCTTCAGTACACTGGATTCCTACAAAGGAAAGCGCCGCCTGAGGCCAGAACACCACTGGTCCCTCAACTAGGCCCTGAAAGCGTTAATTCCCATCTGGAGTCTTTGGCCAGGAGGAGTTTCCCTCTCTTTAGGAAAAGACCATTTCTTAAGCTCTTCTGAACTGCCTCCCCACCCTTCCTCTGGGAGCAGCTGAGGGGCCTGGAGCCTGCCCTTCCCTGCTTGGCTCAATCCCTGAAGAGGGCAGTATTTTCACAGGTGGGCCCTGCTCTAAGGAGCCCCATTATAAGAAGACTCTGGCTTTTTAAACTGGGGCCAATAAAGGAATTTGCCAAGAGGGTCTTTGAAGTAATGACTTCCCCAGTTAGTGCTTTGAAACATATTTTTACATCTTGGAGGAGAGATTATGATCTGGGGGACCCAAGAGCTGTGGGAGGCAAGAGACCTGGAGGGTGGCAGGGTCCTGGTTTCTATCCAGAGGCCCTCCAGGGGAGCAGAGTCTGCTGCTCTGGGAGAGCCTGGGGTCTAGGGAAATCAGATTCACAGAATTCTATGTGCCTAAGCCCAGTTCCTGGACAAAGCAAGGCCCTTCTGGATTAGAACTGTTTATTCTCCACAAGTGCAGGCCCAGCCAGGCTCAGTGTGAGGTCCAAGCCAGCTGAAGCCATGTGGAGCGGCCCCTTCCCCTGTCCAGTGAGGATGAGCAGGGTGAAGGCAGGAGTGTAGAGGTGATGATGGGGAGATGGGCCTGGAGGATGGTGCCCCTGCGGCACTAAGGACCTTCTGCAGGATTCTCATGTAGTCATTCATTCACTCATTCAGTCCCCACGCCTTTATTGAGCACCTACTATATGCCAGGTTTATTGCTGGGGATTCAGTGGTGGGTTCGATAGGCCTGGTCCTGGCCCTAAGGAGCTTACATTCTGACAGGGGAGACAGACATTAAATAAACCAGTGTTCCCGCTCTAGTTACACACTGTGAAGAAGCTACGGAGAGAAAAGGATTGTGAGTCCAGAGAACGTGGGAATGTGGTGGTTGGGGTTCTGGGGAAGCCACCTTTGAGCTGGGACCTGTAGCCTGGGTGGACGTTAAGCAGGGTAGTGTAGGATTTGAGGGAACAGCCTGTGGAAGGGCCCTCGGGGGCAGCCAGAAGACTGCTAGGGGCGCAGAACTGAGAGGGAGGTAGAATGTGGAGGAGTATGAGGCTAGGGGGCCAGATCCCATATAACCTTGCTGGTCACAGCAAAGAGTTCAGATTGTATTGTCAATAGGAAGCTCTTGGCTGCCATGGCCCAGATTTGGGTACGGGGCCCCTGCCAGCAATGATAAGGGGGCACTTGTAGTCAGGAAGTGGAAACAGAAGTCCACGCCATCTCATCTCATTGCACTTGAACTCCCTCTACCCAGAAATGCTTTCCAGGGAACAGCTGGGGACAGGGCAAGTCTTCACGGGGCCGGAGGGGTGAGCAAAGGTCAGAGGCAGCAAGGAGGGGAACTGTGTGGCCCAGTGGGGAGTTGTGCAAAAGGAACATTAAGAATCACGCTGAATGGGCATTGGGGTCATGAAGCAGAGGACTTTGGGAATGCCAGGCGGAGGAGGTTTGATTTCTTTGGAGATCCCTGGCATGACCCAGGTAAATCTTGTTTGGTGCTGGAATGCAGGAAGGGTTGGAGGAAGCAGAGATACAGGAGGTAGGGCCCGCAGTCCCGAGGCGGCTGTGGTCTAGGAGAAGAGTCAGGTGTGACTATGGGGGAGGCAGAGATGTTGGGGCAGGAGTAGAGGCTGGGACATTGGTTGGCAGAGGCCCCAGGAGAACCTGTTGAAAGACAAGCTGTGTGTGTGTGTGTGTGTGCACATGCACGTGTGCATGCATGTGTGTAAGCGTGGGTGTGGTAGTGGTGGTAGGGCTGTGAATTCCAGAGAATTTCAAGACCACGGCCATGCACTTGGACTACCATGGTGCTTGGTGCCGGGTAGGGGTGTGTGTGGTGCAGGTCACTTTGGCCAGGCTGAGGTTGAGGTGCTGAGTGGACTTTCAGGTGGGGAAGCCCAGTGGAGTGTTGGAAAGTTGAGCCTGGAACTCAGAGGGGAGGAGGAGCTCTGGAATTAGCTAGCTTCTGGGGTGAATTAATCACCAATTAACCGATTATTCCGTAAACAAAATGCTGCCTCTGTGAATTCCCATACTTTCCAGTCAAACTCTGCAAACCCCATTATGGAATTCCAGCCTGTCATTCCTGAGGTCAACCCCACCCTTGACTATCAATAGTGACAACATTAGTTCATCCATTCTCCACACACTCTTCTCCCTACTCTTGGCCAACTCTGGATGGAAACACACAAAGAGACTCACCTCACAATTCCCATCTGGCTTGTTTCCTGAGCTCCCCAAAGGCTCCCTGGCAAGCCCAAGGAGAATTGCACGGCCCACGACTTTTGCGTTCTCAACATTTTCGCTTATGTGTTTTGCCCCTCCTAGTGCTCCCACTAGAATGCCCGCCCTTCTTTTTGCTTATCTCTGCTTTCCCAGGTGGGCAGCCAAAAGTTCTTGTAGATTGAAGACTACAGGCTTATGCAAAGCCTGCCCACTCTCTAAGGCCCATCCCTGGTCTCACCGCTTCCAGAAGCTCTCCCATGACTACGCTTCACCCAGCTCCCCCTGCAAGGCCAGTGAAGCATCGACTTCGTATTACAGGTGGTTTGGATTGCATATGGCATTTGCCCAGCAAGCTAGAACTCGGTCCTCTTGTGCCTGATTTTGCGGCTCCCTGTTCATTTCACGCAGGTCGGCCGTGCCAGTCAGGGAGGCCGAGCTCTGTGGGAGTGATCGCTCCACTCTGAAGCCTCAGTGGCTTCACATGGTGCAAGGGGATTTCTTGCCCGTGCTGCATGTCCTCTGCGGGTTGGTGGGAGGCCCTGCTCCTTTCTCGCTTCAGGACCTAGGCCAGTGGTGACCGGACATCGTGTGGCTTCACCATGGGGAACGGTGCTGCCCGATAGCGCAGGGACGGAATGTCTTCTGTGTGTTGTGCGATGAAGCTTCTGCTAGCCACATGGGCCTCTCGAGGACTCGAAATATGCGAGTGAGACTGAGAAGCAGCATTTTGAATTTCACTGCATTTTAACGACTTCCGATTGCCTTATGCCCCCATGGCTACCACACCCGGCAGTGCAGGTCCGTAACGTGCGGTCTCCACTCCCATCTCCCAGCTCCTGGCCGAAGGGAGCGTGTGGAGAAACTAGCCTGCTTTTCTGAGCTCAGTCAAGAAGTCATCACTGGTCAGAGCTGGTCAGCAGGCCCCACCTAACCGTAAGGCAGCTGGAAAGTGTGGGGGACCCGTGAGGATTCAGAGAGCGAGAAATAGCTTTCCAGATGAGCTTAAGAGCTCTTCTTAAACCTTCCTGGGGCTGAGATGAATGGGACTTGTGGGCACAAATTCAGAAGGTCTGCTTGGAGAGGAAGGGCAGGGATGGACTGAGACCGAGCAGGGAGATCGTAGCTTCGAGACGCCGAGACAGGCCCAGAGAGGGCAAAGAGTATAATTACCACCACACAGACAGGCTGGGCCTAGAGTCCGGAGGTCCTGGCTCAGAGAAGAGAGAATGGGGAATGCTCTAGCTCCCCTCGGGGAGCAACAGGCCTGGCTGGGACACATCTAGCCTTTCATTCTGGGTCCCCGGGAAGGGAAGAGCTTAGGAGCTGCCAGAGGCCTGTTCTCAGAGCCCTTGGAAGGGAAGGGCCCCACAAGGGCTTTCAGTTTTCAAATGGCTTTGGCTCACCCCTCTGAGGTGAGTCACGGAGCTGCCTGCAAAGGATGAACTGCAGGGCAAGAACCCAGCATGAGGTCATCTGGGCCACACTTCCCGCCTGACCCCAGCCATGGGGCCAAGTTCAGGGAGTTTCCCAAGGCCAGTGAGAAAGGGGGTCATGCCCCGGCTGCTGCAGAACCACAGACATTGCGAGGGGGGAGGAGGTGGGTGGGGTGAGGAGCCGTTAGGGTCAGGGCCCAAGAGCTGCGGAATGGGCTTCAGGAGTGACGCAGGAAATCGAGGCCCAGAGAGAGGCCCCACACCCACTCAGGGAGTTAGCCGCTGAACCTGAACCTTGAGCAGTGCCTGGGCTTTTGCACAAGGCCTTCTGCCCTCCCTCCTGAAGGGGTCCCGGAGGCAGCACTGTCCCCATTCAGCCTCTCGGTCTCCAGGTTGGTGCACGCTCCAGCTGTTTTTATTTTTCCTAGAGACCCACATAACTCAGGCTCTGTCCACTTCTGATTTAAATCCTTGCCGCTCTTGGAACCCGGTTCTTTTCCTCTCACCCCCCAGGACAGACGACAAAGCTCCAGATGGCAAAGCGAGACCCGTGTGAACAAAGGAAAGGTTTTATTTGAGTCTGGAGCCTGGGAAGGGAGCCTCTGCTTCCTCCAACCAGGTCAAGACGAATCTGTATTTTTTTTTTTTTTTAAATACTAACGAGTGGTAGAAATTCTTCACTTTACCAACTATTCTTCATTTTAGAGAAAATTTTACCATAGGATTCCACTAAGACAAGGCGTTCCCTGGTGTATTTCATATGGAATTTGATTCACAAAACTTGTAATTTCAACAAAATGTTATTAACAGTTACCATCTGTAAGGCACCAAAGGTTTTTAAAATATGGCACACAATCAAAGTTAGGCTTGCCTGTAGGTTCCTCAAGCGTCAGGAAACCCAAAATCGGTTTGGACTATGCCAGCCTCCAATCTGCCTAGGTCGGGGGAATTTAACCCCATTTTATAAAGGAAAACTTGATGCGGCAGTAAGAAATGAGAGCCACGACTTGGAAACTGTCTGCCCTCTCTGCTGTGCGGGGAGGGTGTGTTTGGGACCCGGTCTGTGGCGGAGCGCCTGCAATCTCGAAGCCTCCCAGCTACCCCTGGGCTGGGGCTGCCGAGCTGAGTGATGAGCTCCCACTCTGTCAGAGGCCTGTGTGCATTCCAGAAGCACACTCTCTTCCCCTCTTTCTGATGCTGCTCAGAGATGGACTCCCTACCACAGGGCAAGTTGACCTGCCCTCTGCTGGTATCTGTGGTAGATGGTAGTTTCCAGGGATTTCCAACTACCTGCAATCCATGTGTTCTACTCTCCCATCGGTGGGTAGAGCCTACTTCCCCTTCCCTTGTTTCTCGGTGGGCATTGATTACTTGAACAATGGGGCACAGTGGAAGTGATGTGGTATGACTTCTGGGCCTGGGTCATAGAAAGTGAGGCGGTTTCTGCCTTTCCCCCATAATAGTTGGGCTTATCTAAGAATTCCAGCTACCTCGAGGCCGCCGTGTTGTAAGGAAGCCAAGCCACACGGATAGGCCACATGTTAGCTCTTGTGGCCATCCGTCTGGGCCCAAGTGCCAGATGTGTGAATGAGGAGCCTTCAGATGACTCCAGTCTCCAGCTGTCAAGCCTCTCTGAGCCCTGAGGTCCTCCCAGCTGAAGTTCAGACAGCACAGAGCAGAGACAAGCCATCCTTATCATGCCCTTTCCAATTCCTGACCCACAACTTGTATGAGCCAAGCAAATGGCTGTTTCATGTGGTGACGTCATGGGGTTATTTGCTCCGTGGCTGTAGTAACCAGAACGGATGCCCTGAGGTCTCAGGCACCTAAGCATTCTCCTCCATAGAACTCACTGCAGTGGTAATTAATGAACTAACTATTCAGGAAATACCTTCATTAATGGCCGTCTTTCCCATTCAACTAAATTCCAGGAAGGCAAGGGATACAGTCCGGCTGTCACTATATTCTTAGGGAGTCAACCAGGGAGATGTTCGGTGAATATTTAATGAATGACTGATCCTAACACTGTCCTCAGATTGACCCCTAAACTTGACCTCAGAATGATTCTGGCCCTGGATTCAGATTGACTCTAACTCTGGCCACAGACCAACCCCTAATTCTGGCATCAAAGGCCTAAGCCTGGCCACAGCTTGAGCACAGAGTCTCCTGCTAGTGCTTGAGCACTCAGCCCTGCTTCAAACTGACTCTAAACTTGGCCTCACAATGACCCCGGACCCTGACCTCCTCCTGAGTCCTGGCCTCACCAAGGCACTTCACGACCTGGCCCCTGCCTACCTCCCCTGGATTATCTTTTGCTCCCCACAACCCACCCCCATGTTCCCACCACATTGCTTGTCTTTCAGTTGCTTGAAGGAGTCAAGATCTTTCCGGAGTCAGCGCCTCCTGCTCCCAGCTCCCGGTCAGGCACGCACTTGCCCCCTGCCAGGAACACTCTTTCTCTACCAACTCCTACTCTTTCTTTCAATCTTGCTTAAATGTCACTTCTTCAAGGATCAGCTCTTTCCACTGAGCCCCCCTTTATATTTGCTGTCTGCATTTTCACACTTTATAACTATATATACGTACATATACGTGTGTCTGTGTGTTTGTGTGCGCGCGCGCGCTTGCTGTTATCTGTTTGATGTCTTTCTCTTCCCAGAGACTGGAAGCTCCTTCTCTGAGCACAAGGACCACGTTTGTTGTATTTGCCACTCTAGATACAGTGCACACAGCGCGGGGCCTGGCACCTGCAAGGGGGCTGATAAAGACTGCAGAATGACGCAATGAACCAATGACTGGGCCTGGTAGCTTCCAGGGAGCCTTCGCGGGGCCCCTCCCCTGCCTGGCCTGAGCTCCCGGTCTCCCCCTGTTCTCCTGTGGGGCCCTGTGACCGGCGGGGTGGGCACCTCCTTGGGCCTCAGAAGTGTCTGCAGGCGCCCGCCATCCACCATCCGTGAGCCTGCGGCATCCTCCGGCCCGAGCCCGGCCTGTCCCCTCTGCAGCGCCCGCCGGCACACACAGGCCCGGGCAGCTCCATCAACGGGGTTGAACTGTTGAACCGAACCAGCTCCTCTCTCCAGCCTCCTCTCTCACCTCAGCGCTCGGCTGATTCATGTGAGGGGCCATCAGGAGCAGGGTTCCAAACGGAGGAAGAGAAACAAACGAAGAAGCCGAGAAATAGGCAGAAGGAGACAGGCAGAGACATCCATCTCCTCATGCCCTCTGTCCTCATCACCATCCCCCTGAGGGCTGCAGGCAGTCAAAAGTTCAGGCTCCACGTTTTCTGGAAGAGGGAGGGAAATATGTGTGTGGGGGATAAAAAAGTCCCCAAACTCAAATCACGCACACAGAACAACAAGCCATAAAACGGAACACCATTGGGAGAGGATGGGGTCACATGGTGGGGATCTGGATTGCAGGGGGGGGGCGGCACTTGAGAAAACGCAGCCTCCTCAATGGGAACCAGATGGGCTACGTGCTCTTAAATAGAATCCCAGACTTGCAGTGCTGGGCGGGAGCCGGCCCAGAGTGCTCTCCCCTTGGCCCCTTCCTGGGCACGGGGACATGGAGGCAGAGGGGGGTGGTGGCAGGCCCTGGGGCTGCGACAGAGCGGCTTCTAGACCCCAGGTTCCTGGCTCCGGGTCCGTGTTCTGCTCAGTCTGCCACGCCGTCTCCCAGCCCTTTGCCAGAATCTCCAAATTAGAAGCATATCGAGAAGCAGTCCTGTCATCCCCCCTCTCTGTTCTTTCTTCTAATTCTTTCTCTTTGCAGTATGATTTTGTAGGTGCCAGGAAGGACTCCCTGTTTCCAAGTCTCTCTCCCCATCCCCATCCACATTTTTGCCCCCTGCCCCCTGCCCCACAGAGAGAACACACGACCCACCTGTGAGAAGCACGGTGCCCGGCGCTTTAGGTCTGCTTGCTTATGTAATTACCCCAACGCCCCGACAAGGAGGCAGGCTCGGTCTCCCATAGGAGAGGATGGAGGACTCCTGGTGGTGAGGCTGGGGAGACTGGAATCAGATATTGGCATTTTGCTCCTACTGACCACGCAGGATTTCATATCTTAACCAGGGACCCTGTAGCCACAAAAGCAGGACCTAAAGTGGACCTGCAGGGGATGGGGTGGCGGGGCACTTGAGCTACTGAAATCCAAGCAGTGCCCATTACCCACCCTGCAGAGACCATTATGTGAAAACATGCAGGGGGATATACATTCCCTTTTCTCACTGACCTCTCCTCCCAGAAAAAAAGGCATCATTCACCGGTCTCTTTCCCGGCTCCCCCGAGAAACAGATTCTAGTGATCACTTCTTAGGGGCGCGACATATGGCCCTGCAGACTATACACTGAACAGCTCCGGGAGCACCATTCAAGGGGACCAGGATGTGAATGACAGCCCTGGGCTCCCCGCAGAGCTTTCCCGAGGCCCACCCAGGCAGAAGGTGGGACCTCTGGCCTCCTTGGGCCTCAGAAGTGTCTGTGTCTCCTACTAAGAGTTGGGGCAGTGGAATTAGGCATCCACTTTGAGTTCTGTCCTCTTCTGGGTCGCCATGGGGCTGAAGATCCCTCCTTGCTAATCCCTCCTGGGGTTAGAGTTATCTAACCAGGGTAGCATCGTCTCCAACAACTGGTCACTTACTCATCCAGCCAAGGGCGGCCAGCACCTTGCAGCATGAGCCTGAATTGTAAATGAACAGTGCTAAGTGAGAGGCCCAGGCCGGGGTCCTGACAGGAAGAGCCAGTGTAGAGAGGTCAGAGGCAGAAGTGTCTGGAATGCACGGGGGCTGAGGTGGGCCACAGTGAGGGGCGAGGAATGAAGGCAGCAGGAGATTTGAGAGGAGTGAGGTTGGAGCAGGGATCAGCTCGGGAAGGGTCTGGAAGACCATGGCCGAGAGTCAGGATTTATTCGAAGAGCGGTAGGGATGCTTTTGAAAGGCTTTAAGCAGGGAAGCGCTGAGATTAATTGACATGTTTGCGACATCGCTGGCTGGAGTGGATTTTGAGGAGCGGAGGTAGAACACAACAGCACCACAGGAAACTATTTCGGAGTCCAGGTGAGTGAAGAAGGACCTGGGTGGCATCAGTTAGATGGAGAGAAGTGGATGGATTTGAGCACACGCTGGAAAGAGACTTGCCCTGACTTCCTGCAAGATTGGGTGTGGGGATGAGGGGCGGAGAGCATCCTAAGTCTGGGGCCTGGATAAGCAGGGTAGCTGGAGGGGCCACTCGCTGGGACGGGAACGTTGGCCTCCTTCCCTAACCTTCGTCCCTGAATGCCTCAACCCGTGACTCCAGCAAGTGAGTAACATGTGCTGTGGCCTCTCCCTGCTCTCTTCCTTGCAGAGCAGATGGTGAGGGAAGGAAGAGGGCCAAGCCTCCGCGGCTGTGACTGTTCTTTCCACTTTTAGCTCAGCCGTTGGGAGCCCCATGGCCTTGCCACTCCTTGCCTCCCACTCCTGGTTGTCTTAGCTCTGCTCCAAATCAAATCCAGCCCCGTACTGTTTACGGAGCACCTGCTGTGGCCCAGCCACATGAAGGCCACCATGGGAGAAATGGGAGGAGCCCATGTGGTCCTGCCTTTTCGACGTGAGGAGAGCTGGGGCAGCCGGAAGGGCCCAAGCAGCCAGGGAGCATGGTGGAAGAGAGTCCTAGAAAGCTGTGGGCACTGACTTGAGGTCAAACCATGGGAGATGGAGGCAGAGTCAGCCGTTCTGATGAACTCCTGAGGCAGGGAAGGGCCAGCTCTACCTCCCCGGCACATGCAAACACGTGGGCACACACATGCGTGCACAAGTATGCACACTTCCTGGAGGCCCCGCCTGGCTGCTCCTGATCTCCACCATCAGCCTTCAAATCTCTCTGATGAGGTGGAAAGAAGACTGAGCGGTCACTTGTCCACCTCCCTGCCTCACCGTCCCAGACTGCCCCCAGATAAGAGGCCTTCTAAGACAGCCATTGCTGACCCTCTGTTCTGAACTTCCCCACAGAGCAGCTCAACTCGTCTGTCTCTCTAGAAAATGCCATGGTTCTCAAGGCGTGGACCCCAGGCCAGCAGCATCAGCATCACCTGGGAACTTGACAGAAATGCACATTCTTGGGGGCACCTGGGTGGTTCCATCGGTTAAGCATCTGACTTTTGATTCCAGCTCAGGTCATGATCTCGGGGTCGTGAGATGGAGCCTCGCATCTGGCTCCGTGCTCAGTGGGGAGCGTGCTTAGAATTCTCTCCCTCTCCCTCTGCACCCCCCTCACGTGCTCTCTCTCTAAAAAAAAAGAAAGAAAGAAATGCACATTCCTAGGCCCCACCCCAGACTTATTGAATCAGAAGCTCTGAGGGTGGGCTCTCAGAATCCGTGTTTTCGTGAGCAACTTCCCCCTGCCCCCTGACCAGGGAACTCAGATGCACACTCAAGTTGTAGGGCCCTGGCTGTCCTGGCACAAAACCCCAGAAAACGGAGACATTTCTCTTCGGCTGCTCTCCCTGAGAGGAAGCCCCAGTGGCCCCTGCAGGGCCGAACCCTGCCTCCCCTGACAAGTCCTTTCCGTCCATATGGACTCTAGCTCTTCAAGCTTATTGCCACTCCCGTCCCCCCCAGGCGGCTGTGGGAGTGAAGGCCAGGTGGCCACATCTGCCTCCGAGGCACTGGCGCTCCCCACTCCCAGCCTGGCTTGCCACATCCATGCAGTGTCCTCTGAGAAGCCAGTGCCATCCATGGAGAACATTCTGGGCAGCAGAATAAACGGGGTGGCTTATGACAAGGGCGGGCAATACCCCAATTCAGTCCACCGGGCTCCCCTTTTTGCCCCAGAACCCTGTCCCTAGCGGTGGAGAGAAGCAGCACCAAGCCATGGGCCTTGCCGTTGGCTCCCTGAGGTGAGAGATGAAAGGCTGGTGTGGCCTGCAGACAGAATCAGCCGTCTGCAGGCCCCCCCCGCCCGGGGAGGGCACGGCTTTGCTGCCCCTAGGGAGCTCCTATGACAATGTTCTATTTAACCAGGGGCCCCTGTTTTCTCTAAAACTCCAGCCAAGAACCATCCACAGAACAGATCCTCCTTCAAGGAGCTCTTGCTTCACGGGGCCCTTGGCAGTGCCTGTGGGAGGGACAGAGTGGGGTGCAGGGCTACTCCCTGCCAGTGAGGCCCCTCCTGTCTTATGAGCATTTGGCCAAATATCAAATTTTTTCAAGGCAGTTTTTTTCATTGCCTTTTATCATTTTCTGGTTTTTGTCTCCAGTGAGTTATAAAGCTATGGGTGCTTCAGCTGTACATACTGGGTGGGAGTGGGGTGTTTGGTGCTCGACTGGGCATGACCAGAAGACGGGGGGCACAGTGCAACCCCCCTCAGCTGAGCAGACACCAGAGGGTGTGTGGGGGAGCGCACAGGCCTAGCTGCCCACTAGCAGGAACAGAGAACTGGGAGTTCTAGCCCAAGCTCCATCACCAATAGACTGTGGCTCCGAGGGAGTCGGGTAGCCTCTGGGGGCCTCAGTTTATTTGCCTGACAAATGGGAACAATACTAGCTCTGCCTCCCCCTCAGGAGCACTGTGGATAATCCAAGGAAGCCAGTATCTGGAAATCCTGATGGCTTCCCAAAGCAAGGCAACGTAGTCCCAACAGGGTCATCTTGTCTTCCTCGAAGGTGGGGCCTGCGCTTTCCCATGTTTTGTATTCCCCAAAGCACCTGGTACAACCCAGGACAGGGGGTCAATCAGTACTTGCTGGGTGGATGAAACAGAGCACACGGTCCCCGTCGGCATGGAATTGCAGATCTGGCTGGGGGCTGGTGGTGGGGATGAGGAACACACGATGCAAGAAACGTAAGAAGAGCTGACAGAGGCCCTTGTTAGCTCAGACACCTCTAATTTAGAATCTGTGATGCTTTCGCAAGGCTGGAGAGGAATTAGACCTTGCTGATGGGAACACGTGCTGAACAAACTCCTAGTGGGAACGAGATAATAATACTAGGAGCTCCTGGCCTGCAAGAGCGGGGTGTGCCCCAGATGGCAGAGAGTGCTGGACCCTTTGGCCACACCCGCTTGCATGGGGGCAGTTAGCGCACCAATCACAAGTGAGCTCTGACCTCAGCTCTGAAGCATCCAGTACCTTTCCTTGACCATGCTTTGTTAATGGCAGTTCCAGGTGATTTCATGTATTTAAGGAACATAAAATTTTATTTTGTTAAGGCTAGGCCATTACTGGCCCCCTCTGCCTCCTCCTAAGCAGCTCATTTCCATTCAGCTTCGAGTAGAGTTAGTGACAAGGAGCCCAAACCAACCCCATCGTATGGGCTCCCTTGGCAGCAGTAGGGGGGGGGGGCTGGGGGCTGGCAGATTGCCGCTGGCTGTGGGGGACCTACCAGTGGCTGGCCCTTCCTGGGCCACAGTTGCTTCAACAAAACGAACCTCAGGGTAGGTGCCTCCTACGTTGGACTCTCCTGGTTCGTGGCTGAAAAATGCCTCAGCCTAGAGCAATGTAAGAATAGGATGGCCCCTCTGCTGGACCCGGCCTCCTCCTGCCTGGTGGCCCAGGTTCTTTTTTTTTTTTTTTTTTTTTTTTGAAGATTTTATTTGACAGAGAGAGACACAGCAAGAGAGGGAACACAAGCAGGGGGGGTGGGAGAGGGAGAAGCAGGCTTCCCGCGGAGCAGGGAGCCCGATGCGGGGCTCGATCCCAAGACCCTGGGACCTTGACCTGAGCCGAAGGCAGATGCTTAACCGACTGAGCCACCCAGGTGCCCCGGCCCAGGTTCTTTTGTCCATCCTTCCTGGTCTCAGATACTTGGGCCTGGCTCCGAGTGGGGCCTCAGAAGGAAGGGGTATCCAGGGAAGCCCCATCAGCTGAGGTGGGAGAGAGCATTCCAGAAAGAGGAAACCCATGGGCATTAGTGTGGTGGTGGGAATGTGAGCGCCCAGGTTCCTGCTGGGGAGAAGAAGCAGTGTGGAGATGTGCTGGAGGGACGGGGTATGAAGACTTGTGGTCCAGGAAGAGGAGCTCAATCTTAATTGGTAAGAGGGAGCCATTGCAGGCCGTGAGTAAGGGTGGGCCAAGATGGAGGTCCCGTGCACTGACCTGCAGCCACTGAGGTGAGATGCGCTGGAGTTGGCAAGGTCGTTAGGTGGGAGGCCTAGGAGAGCAGTGGTTCTGCCCCCACAGGCTTCGGGGAAGAGGGTAGGTAGAAGGCCTGAGCTGGAAATCCCTCTAAAGGCCAGAATGCTGACTATGGGGCTTTGGGGAGGGGCTTTGGGGAGACCCTTCTGCCCAGAAATATCCTAGATAATTGCGATTCCACAACCTTCCTCTCTGGCTTCCTGCAAAGCCCAGGGGACTGTGTGAAACATATCATCTAGTTTCCTTCCATAATCCTTACAGTCCTGCAATGTTGGTGTTATCATCCTCATCTCCTGAGTGAGGAGACCCAGAACAGAACTAGCAACGTAGCTGAAGGCCCCAGGCTGGGAAGACTCCCGGGCACCTGTCTGACTCCAGAGTCCCTGCCCTTGCCACTGCCCCCACCCGCCCCCCGCTCCCTGCTGAAATGGCCCCATCTCTAGGCCAGTCTCCTCACATATCTTCACACCTCAGTCTTCTCATCAGCAAAGTGGTGCTAATAACAACATAGTGTGGTTATGAGCCATTAAATGAGATAACAGATGCTAAGTGCATTTGGAAGTGGATGGCTTAGTTCCACAGATCATTATCTGCCAAGTTCCTGCCATGTCCCCTTGTCTACCTGTTACACATTCCATTCATCGTTTAAAGCCTGCTGTGAATGCCTTCTCATGCCTCCTGGCAGAATCCATTTTCCATAATTTCTGCCCTGCTTGAAGCTTGGTAACAGCTTTATTGTGTGATTTATCATGGTCTGGCTGTAATCAGTTGAGGATATGTCTGTCCTTCCAGACGGTGAGCCCCTGAGGGCAGGGGCTGCACTCTCACCTCATCTGTTTGCTCCTTCCTGGCTCAGGAGGAGACAGCTGCTAGGACAACTCTCGGTGGTCTCCAGACAGCGGCCCTCTGGCCATGCCCACCCTGGCTCCCTCCTTTTGAAGGAGAGGACTCCCATTTTAATGCTCCACTTCCTTAAGGCCTCCTCAACCCCGGTCCTTAAGATCTGCTTCCTTGCCTCTGAGATGGGCCACCCAGGACCCCAATTGTTAGTCTTTATTTTGCTGGCTCTCTCTTTCTGTCTGCCTGATTATGCGGGCCACTCTTTTTTTCTAGAAATGATTTTTACCTTTTGTGTGTGTCAGTATTTTCTCAAGTTTTATCCATGCTCTGGCCACTGTCTTTCTCTATTCTTCATAGCAAAGCTGAGTATTGATAAAACTTCAAGGTGAGTCCAATTCAGGAAAATTCTGAGAAAGGTCCCCCCAACATGGGTCTGAGCTCTTTCTCCCTGACATTCCACATGGCCCTTCTTACACCTTATTTGCATATACTTATGCTTTGCTGTTGCCAAATAAACCAATCTAGATGGCCTGAAAGCAAGCACAATCTTAGTGAGCCATCAACACGAAGTGAAAGACAAAGTCAATATGTGTTTATATCCATAGAATGGCAGAGATGGTGGTTATGTTCTCCAAAACTCACTTTCTCTGCCTCCTGGGCCTGGCATTTCCCACCTCCTTTGTAGGGACTGAGTTCTGGCCAATGGGATATGAGCAGAAGTGATGGAGGACACTCCATGCCTAGCCCTGAGAACCGCCCCCCCACCACACACACAATCTCCTATCCTGGCTGGATGTGGAGAGTCCAGCAGAGAGTTCTGGAACCATGGAGTTTGCAGATTCCAGGAGGAGAGTCACCCCATCAGCAATGCTTGCATTTGATTGCTATAATAGAAATAAACTCTTATCCTATTAAGCCATTTCAATTTGGGGGTTGTTTATTATCCTGGTTATTTGACCCTGGCTATGACAACAACCCCAAGAGTACTTAATGCAGCTGACATATATATATATTGCAAGAACATATAGATAGCTAAGGAAATCAAGATGGAGGCAAACAGATTAGGGATGTAGGATGAAGTCAGAGGTAAAAAGAAGTCTACAGGTCTTACAAATCTTACAGAAGTCAGTAAGAGAAAGAATAATATTTTAATAGGAAAAAAGAGATAAAGGCTCTCAACAGGTAGCTTGCAAGTGAATTAACCTCAAGGCTAATAAGTACATGAGAAGATGCTCCTGAGGAACTAGGGAAATGCAATGTAAAGAGCGACCACTTCAAACTCCTTGGCTTGGCAAAAATTAAACATTGTGATCATATCCAGTGTTGATGAGGAGAGGGAGAAACAGGAACTCTGGGTCACTTGATGACAACCTCCTTGGACAATAATTTGGTAAGATCTAGTAAAGTTGAAGATGAGCATTCCCTCCACCCAAGCTATTCTATAGAAAGTCTCACACATATGTACAACTGATATAGATGAGATGTTAATTTGGCTCTTAGCTTCCTAGCATCCAAGTGAAGAGGAGCAGATGATTAATGCCCTTATAATACAAGATTCTCAATACCCATATAATAAAAAAGTAGGCAACATCCCCATAATAAATAGTAAATTGCATACAACTTATTAAGTTTCAAAACGCATATACCATTATATGAAACTTACTTTTGATTCTAGGGATGAAATGCAAGTTGAAGACCAAAAAGAAATTTAGTAACAGCAATTACAGGTGAGTTCAAAGCTATGTAGTCCAAGAATGAGCTCTCAGGTGGCTTAGGATAGCCTAGGTTGATTCAGGAATGAGATTTTTAATATCACCCCGAGCCCTCCCCACCCATCAAACTCCCTTAACCCCCATGATGACCCTTTCTCCAAACCAAGCTTTTGAATACAGCGGAGGAGCAGAGAGTTCAGGTTACAATTTCAGGCAAACAACCAGAGTGAAAATATCCTCTGCTGTTGATTTAAGACCTGACCATGAGCTTTGCTGATGGCAAAGAAAATTGCTATAGACAAGAAAATTGCTATCTTTTCATGAAAATTAAGAAGTCCTTACCAGCAACAGTGTCTAGATAGATAGTCAGCCCAATCCAGAGGCATGTAGAGGAAGTATGGGTAAATAAGGGGAAATAATATTTTTAAAAAATACACATAAATGCAAGCAATGGCTCATTTCTAATCACAAAATTTTGAGAGCTTCCTTGTAGCCAAAAGGAAAATGGACAATGACCACATAGAGTTCCAATACTGCTTCTTTGTAGAAGTTTACTGACTTTAGTTCTGAAATGTCCAGATCATGATCCAAGTATACGGCTTTGGTGGTTCATGAGTCTAAAGCTTCCAGCCCCCAGAGGAGTGACTATTTGTCTTGTCCCTTAGCCAAGTCTTTCTGGTGGTCATGACAAAAGCTACATGCCTGAACAAATGTTTCCTGTCTCCGAGAGTAAGAAGGGGCCTTGAAACCAGTCCTCCTTTATCCCATTTCAAACAAAGACTCTGTCAAATGGTTACTCCTATGATTCCCAGAGTGATACCATGGTCATTGAGGTTTTCAGGACACACCAGAGCCATACTAAAACCACACAATTGGCCCCATAATGGTTCCTGCCCAGGAGTCAGAGGCCAGGACAGTGGAACCTATGCTGGGAAGAGGGTGGATGGTTTTCAGTTGCTGCCTTTGCTGGGTGGAATGGTGTGATGGGGATCAATGCAGGGAATAACTGTCATACCCAAGTTGAAGATTACCAAAGAGGAACCATGATTTGGGGCTCCTCCCAGGTGCTCCTCCTTTGCCAGTTCTGTGTGCCCATCCCATAGCTCTTGTGAGCTTTGCTCCTAAGAGTTTGCACCTTTATAGGCGACTATTGGGTCACTGCAGCCACTTTACCCAGACTCCTGGAGCTCTGGAATTGCTGAGTTTCTATCCCCCGGGGGAAGACTGAGCTACTGCCTGATTGCTGAAGGAATATGGCTCAGTTTCCTTGCCTCCAGAGGGATAAGCTCTGGGTGTAATTTATGCCCCAGAGCTCCCTGCAGGATCAAACAGACACTGGAACTTCACCTGAAATCACAGGGTGCCTTGGATTCTCCCCATCCCGGTCCCACTTTCCCCATCCCCCCAACTGGTTTCTCCTGGGAGCACTTCATTGATGAATCACTTGCACATGAATCCCCTTCTCAGGGTCTGCTTCTGGGAGATAGCAGGTCCACTAAGGGGGCTTTCCGGGGCCTGAGGCACCATGGAGGAGGAGTCTTGGGCTTGAACTGACACTTCCCCCACCCCCTCTTCCTCTCACCATGCTTGGGTCAAGGACAGCAGGATCCTGGGATCTTTGTTCATAGTCCGCCCTTGCTGATGGAGCCAGAGACCTCCGAGATCTGTGACAAGTGGCTGGGTGTTTGGGCTTTTGAGAAATAAGTAGCTCCTAGAGTGACTGAGATGTAATGCATCTTGGCAATAGGGCTTCCTTTGCTGCGTTCCTCCGGGGCTGCCTGGTAGGCTTGCCAGGGGAGTTTTGGCTTCCCAGCGAACCTCGTAAAACAAGAATTTTATAGCCAGAGTCCCTGCTGCCCAGATCAGGGAAGTCAGCCCATGATCAAGCGGTCCCCATCTGTGCTGTGTCGCTTCAAGGAAAGCACCCTCGGGGGTGCACAGCAGTGACAATCTGGCCACCCCTCGGGCCGTAGGATGGTCCTAACCCCCTCTGGTGTCTTCAAAACCAGCTGCCAGACCTGCCCAGGTTGCCCAGAGTTGACCTGAGGCTGCCTATGGGCAGAGGGAATTTGAGGGTGGAAGGGCTCCCTTTCTGAACCTTCTAGAATGCCCATTTCACAGATAGAGCCATTGTTGCGTCATCAAAGACACCAGCCCTTTGGCTGAACTGCAAGCCCATTTCCCGTCAATGTATGCCAGGGACTGCTGTTGAGCAATAGTGTGTCGGTTGGATCAGATGGCCCCCTTCAGTCATGATGACTTTCCCAGAGGTGTGGCCCAAGGGGAAGCAGTCTTTGAAGGCAGCTTGCCCATGGATGGGGCCCAGCCTGGCCTTTTTGAGAAAGGCATCAGCATTCCCAGCATCTAGGTCACTTTCAATTAGCATGGCTATCAGCGGTATGCTGGATAGGGAAGCTCAAAAGGCTCTCCAGCTGGGACCCTGCACTCAAGGAGCATCCCCTTAGCAGAAACAAAGGAAATTAGGCTTGGAAACTGGTCCTGTCAGGTTTAATCAGGTACCTGACATTCTCCAGGGGTATGGCGGCCAGCCTCCTGCAGGCTGCCTTGTCAGCCAGTGGCCAGCCAAAGCTGGAAACAAAGGGTTCTTAGAAGGAGCGTGGGCTTGGAAGGAAGGAGTTGGGCCTGGGGCTCCACATGAAGTGCCCACCCCCCCCGCCCTGCTAACTGGGCCCTTCCCTGCCCTTCCCTGAGCTGGGCACAGCCCTCCAGCTCATGTCCAGAGTCACGCCTCTCCCATCTTGGAGGGAAAAGTGCCCCACATGCTCTCCAAGGGTGCAGTGGCCTTCTGCTCCGAGAACCAGCCCCCTAATGCCTTCTCTGAGACCCTCTCCCAGCACTTGGTTTTGTGATGCCATGTCAGTCACCCTGTAAGGTTAATCCTATCCTCAGAGCAACACACAGGCCAGGGCTCCCTGCCTCCACCTGCTGAAGTCTGGCCTCTGCTCTGTCCCCTCACTCCACCAGAAGGGCTCTCACTGAGGTCATCAGTATTCTCTGCTACCAGTGATGGAGGCATCTCAGTCTTTAGTGCATTGTCTTCTCTCGGCCTTGGACGCTGTTGGGGGTGTCCCTCTTCTTAAAACCACCTTCTCTGTCTCCTCCCACCTCCCTCTGGCCGTGCCTTCCCTGGTTCCCTCTTGGGCTCTTGGCCTCAGCCCCTCTCTCACTCCTCACACTCTCCCGGACAAGTGCAGCTCCCCTGGTCAGGGACCACCCGTGTGCCAGAGGCTTCCATGCTCTCTCCTGAATGCTCGATTGTGTCTCCACCAGACATCTCTCTGGGGATGGCAAAGTCTTGGCCAACTCAGTTGCTCCAAACTGAACCCATCTAATCCCTGCTTTTCCCCCAAGCCTACTCTTCTCCAGGTAAACTCATCATCTTTTGTACCCCACCTGGCTCCTTCTCCCCCAACCCTCCTCACCAGAGCAAACAGCATCACCAGTTGGTCACACAGGTGCTCCTACCAGAAACCTGGGAATTGCCCCCACTCCATCGCCCTGCACGAAGTCCTGTTGATTTTTTTCTACCCATTACTTGCTCTGTCTGTCCTCTCTTTCTCTGCGGCCGGGGTCTGGGCTCTGCTCAAACCTCAACCTCACCTTCCAGCACCTACCCAAGTGCTTTTGCCTGATTGCCAGGAGCAAAATGGCCCGTTTCTTGAGGGAACAAGGCAGGGCTAGGGATGGGCCATGAGCCTAGCTCCTCACTGGGGGGACCTTAAGTAAGGCTGGACCTATGTTAAGTTCCCACAGTCTCTCTGGAGCAATAGGAGCCTTCACTGGTCGGCTGTGTGTGCCCCGAAGCCTCTCAGCCAGGCAGAATCAATCCTAGGGGTATCTTGACTCCCGTGGCCGCACAAAGCTACATTCCCAGGGACTGGTCTGGTGGGTGGCGGAGGGGAATAGAGGTTTCCCAACTGTAAACCTCCTATGGATGTGCCCTCCCCACACAGCTCCAGGCCGCCCCCATGCTTCCCTGGGGGCGGGGAGACTCTGCTCTGCTCTGCCCACCCCCCTCTCAGGCTTCCCCCTCAGGAAAACACCTCCCACCAGATCATTGTCCTCCCCCCAGCCACTCTGGATTCTCCAAATTGATGGCTTTAAAAACCTGCACCACCCTGGCCCAAATACCAAATATCCAACCCCCTGGGGAAAGGGCACACCATCTCCCATGCCTCCCTCCTGAAAGAAGGAAGCCAGGGCCTCAGGAGTGAAGTGAGACCCCCGGACCTGGAGAGGGGCTGCCTGTGGGGTTTTTGTCAGGGAAACCGCCTTGCTCTGGGAAGAGCCTTTAACTTGGTGTGGACAGGCACCCCCATAAGCCTTCATTTCTCTCGAGCAAATGCCCCTACAAGCTAAGAAGTCCCTCTGTCCCGTAACTGTCCTGACTATGGAGTGAAGGGACAGTGGTCTGAGGGGTGTGTATCGGTCAAGGGAGGGATGGACAGGAAGGGTGAGCGTCCCTGGGGACCTGCAGGAAAAGGGGAACGCCTGTGGACATGTTGGGCCCTGTGGGAAGTGGGGGTGCTGGAGAGAACCCCTGGGGCCTGGCGGGCTTTGGGAACTGGGAACCAAGCACGGTGGCCTGGGGGAGGGGCGAGAGGCCGGTGGGAGAGAAGCTTTCAGACTTTCAGGGAACGTAAATTTTACCCCCGGCTACTTTCTCTGGGATTTATTTCTCGGTGAACTTGAGACTTTGCCTAATTACGTTTGGGTCTCTTTCAAAGCACATAAATTGCATCCAGTTCTTCTGCCTTCTTCTTAGGAATAAATTGTCCCCGTGCAAGGAGGGATCTGGGGGAGAGAGTGAGACTTTATTAATTCGACACAGAACTCTGTTCCCCTGCCCTCCCCTCTGCCCCCCGTTGAATAATAAAATAATGAAGATTTGACTTGGACCAGGATGTGTGGATAAATATATTGGTGACATGAATGGAAATGGATTTATTACATAAACAAGAGACTTCATCAATTTAAACCTGGCCTCCTTTCAATAGGCATAAATTACATTTTCTTTTCCTACCAGTTGCTGGTGTGTTTTTTTTGTTTTTTTGTTTTTTTAAAGAAACTGGATTTATCGGAATTGAGATTTCACTAATTTATTTCATGGAGCCTCGTGCTTCCTCTTTCTGCGCCACTCATTAAAAACCGGTCCTTGGTGAGTCTCCCCCACCTCAGTCCCACTCGGAGCTCTGTGGCCTGCTGGGAGGGAGGTTGGGGTGAGGGGTGGTGGGAACATGGCTCGGGCAGAGAGACAGACAGACGCTCATGCCTCTATTCCCTCTAGAACTAACTGCTTCACCTTAGCAAGGGTGCCTCCACAGGGTGTCTAGCCCCAGAAGTCGTAACAAACTATAGAAACGATCCCTGGAAGTAGAAGATTCTTTTCCAGGCTCCCACGAGGGCCAACGATGGCCCAGAGCAGGGTCTGGCCTTGGCGGGTCCTGAGATGTGTCCGTAGACAAGTGGCAGAGAGAATCTGTGGGCAGGTTCGCAGGAAGAGGTGCAGAGGTGCTTGGCTGGGGGTCCCAGGCGCGGTGGGAGGGAGAGGGGTGCAGGGAGTGCTGGAAGGTCCCATCACAGACCAATGCTCATGGTACAAGAATTGATTTCTTTGGAGTTCAGGGCCCAATTTATATAGTCCCTCTTCCTCCTCCTCCTTCCCTCTCCTGCTGCTTTCTCTTAAGCAAAATGGGGATTTGGATCACCACCCGCCAAAATGTTTGGTCGGAGCGAGGGAGATGGCTTGAAACTACCTTACAGTAGAAGATGTGGTCTTTGGACTCTGATTTTGCTTTTCCTGTATTTTTTGCTGGCATGCCAAGGTTACTTCCAGCCTAGGAATTCCATGTAGGGAAACTTCTATCTGCCTCTCTCCTATCTCTGCTCGAACTTGAACAGTGCTGAAAGTCTTGAATAGTCTCATTCATTTCAAGTGGTAAGCAACTCAGTGTGTTAACACTTCTGGGGGTGTGTGTGGGACAAAGAAGAGTGGCTGCCATCTCGTTTAGAGAACCTGAAGAGGGCAATGACTAATTCCGAGATCCGAGAGGTGACTAATGGGGGGCGTTTGGGGCACCACAAGAACCAGCTGCTGAGAGATTCGTGTTCACCAAGCCCTCACACCGCAGTGGGAAGGACACTGTCTTAGCAAACACTGGCCCTCTGGGGGGTTAGGGAGGAGGGGAAAGGGAGGGAAGAGACTGCCCCCCCCCACCCTCACTCCCATTTCCCATCCCACCCGGTTCACCAGCCCCAGGGTTGGCAGGGGGGCCGGTGACGGCTCTGCAAGCTGTCATTCACCAGGCCCGTTGTCTGGCGCAGGTGTTTCTAATAAGGGCTCCTTCAGGCTTGCCTCATCCAGGAGGATGTTTACAAGAAGGTCTGATGAGAAATTGTCTCCAAATGCTGTCTTGTAAGCAAGACGTTAAGAAGGGGGTGGGGGTTAGTGCCTCAGGCTGTAAGCAAGCAGGGCTCCTGGAATGGGGCCTGGCCAGTGCTCCCTCCACCCCCAGTCCTCTTGGCCAGGACTGGCAGGCTGGGGCCTGGGCAGGTCTGGGCCTACTGCCAAGGGTGGTGAGCACCGTGGGGGTTGGTTTCAATAAACAAAAGCAATAATGTTGGAAGAACCTCCACAATGAACAGAGAGACTGGCACATCCCAATTTTGCTACCCAAGCCCTACAGCCTTTTCTCTGACCCTGTGATCTCTCTTTGGCCTCTCTTCCACAGGTTGGGGGGCAGGCAATCACAGGTTTTATTATCATCCTAGTGAACAATCTACACATCATTAAGGAGTATCTTCCTGGAGAAGCCCAGAGAAGGAAGGGAAGTATCTTGTATCCAAGCCTTCACACACAGAATTTTCCAGTGTGATTAAACCCTCTGGGAGGAAGGTAGGGGATGCACAGCAGAGTTGGCGAACTTTTTCTATAAGGGCCAGGTAGTAAATATTTTCGCCTTTGAGCTCCACACCATTTCTGTGGCAACTACTCCTGTCAGCCATTGTTTGGTGAAGGCAGCCATACACAACACAAAGATGAGATCGGCCATGGCCAGATCTGATGTGCTGGCATTGGTTTGCTGACCCCTGATGTATAGGATCACATGAGTCCCAGAGAGGTGAAGAGACCAGCTGAGGTCACACACCCTGTGGGCGAGTGAGCAGGACAATCCCCAGGCTCCTGGCCCCTCTCCCCAGCAGGCTGCACACATTTGTGTGACCCAACTCAGTGTAGCTGACCAAGATCCAGGAGGGTTCCCTGGAGACCTGAACTTGGCACCGGGGAATTGTACCTCATGGAAGAGACCAGTATGCTCAAGGTTGGAGAGGAATTTGAGACTTAGTCAAGTTGGAGGTACAAATAATAGGAGGAAGGAATGTAGCTGGTCGTCCCAGTGTTGCTGGGCAAGAGCTTCCGGTGCCTTCACGGAGTCGTGGAGACAGGACATAAAGGACAGTGTCAAGTAGCCAGGTCTAAGGGCTGCAGCCTGTAGGAGTCTGGAGATGATCCCTCTGTGAATACTGTCCCTGTGGGTGCTCACTGTGTGGGTCACAGGGTCTGTAGGGTGAGGTTGTGTTGGAGAATAAAGGTGCAGTTGAACTTGTGTGATCTCTGTGAGGTGGGGGAGGGTGTGGGGGAGGGTGGAGGGGACAGAGTGAGGCTGGCTTGGGAATGTTCTGTGGGGAGTTGGTAGTGTGTACAGGACTTGAAGGCCCAGTGTAGCCCGGGGTTCAATGTGGCTGGGGGGTGCTCGCTTCGGCAGCACATATACTAAAATGGGAACAATGTGGCTGGGGGGAATCAATGAACAGTGGGTGCATTGGGGCTGCCATCAGAGTGCTCTCTCTCTATACAGAGGAGCAGGGAAGTTTGGCAGAGGGTGTACAGCTAGCAGTCAGGTTGGGATGTTTGACTCTGGGGTCAGTATGACTTTGGGCTAAGGTAAGAGCATGGGTGGGGCTTGAGGGTCAGGGTCAGGGTCCGTGTATGCTCGAGACAGGACCACTCTGAGGTAAAGTTGGGTGGGTCTCTTCATTGGGACTGATTGTGAGGTGAAGTTCTGGGAATAAGGGTGTGGCCCTGTTGGGGGGTCAGAGTGCCTGATCGTGGGGTAGCTGGGATTAAGGCCATTATTTGCTTGAGGTCCAAACAGTTCACTGTTTGGCCAAAGCTCATGCGGTCAGTGGACGTTCAGGTTGCGGCGTCTATGCCAACGGTTCTAATTGACTGGTGGGCATTCATGTGGGGCCTGAGACAGGAGTGACAGACAGTGGTTGGCATTGGGGGTCAGCATGTGGTTGGAAAGAATGGAGGCCAGCATTCTTTGTGCTTCAATTGATTGGCATCCTGTTGCATTTAGACAGTTAGCATGTGTACTCTTTGGAACTGGGGAGCTGGTGTGTATTAAAGGCTGGGTATCACCATGTGTGACTGACTTCAGGGATAACTGTGTGCCTGGACTACATATTCCATTGTGGTTGTAGTTCAGCATGGGTCACTGTGTGACTAGAGATGGAACTGGGGCATCAGTGTGTGGTTGGCATGGGGGGGTCAGTATGATTTGGGGTCCTGTGGTTGAGGATTCAAGATATAGTTTAGTGTGTGGGTCTTTGTAAGTTGTGTCATTAGATTGGAGGGTCAATGTGCAGCCAGGTTTGAGGGTCAGTGTGTGTTTAGGGATCAGTTGGTCATTTTGATCTTCAGTTGGAGGGGGTAGGGGATGGATGAAGTTGGGGATGGGGATGAGCAAGTGGTCTCCTGGGGAAGACTCCCAGAGGAAGGGAGCCTCATAAGCAAAGACTCGAGGCTGAATTGGGATCAGCTCATGACTTGGACCCTCGGTTCCACATGTGGTGGGGTTTAGAAGTCAGCAGGCCAGCGTGTGGCCATGAGGATGAGAAAGGGTTGTAGGAGGTGGGAGAAAGGGTGTGTATGGGGAGTCGGTGCCTTATTTAGGGTGGAGAGTTCTGGATGTGGGCGTCTCAAACTGGGCTTCTTAGAGAATACAGAGGCCAGGGGAGATTTAGCGGTCAAATTGACTTGAATATTTGAGCAAAAAACACTGTGGCAAACGTTAATGGTGCCCTGCCCACACCCCCTTGGCAGTTGCTGTTTCTTAAATGCCCATAGTTTCTTGCTATGGCATCTGCAACTCTGCCTGGGGATGTTGTCTGACTGTGGATGCAGGTTCCATCTGCACCAGGCAACCCAGAAGGGCCTGGAGTTACTGCCCTCCCTCAGTGATGGCCCAACACTAACAACAGGTAGCAACTGGTGGATAAATACCCCGGCTGCAGATTCTCAGCAGGACTGAGCCCCTTTCCTCCAGGCATCCCTTGTTCATTAATACACCCTGTGTGGGCTTCCTTCCCTTCCCCAGCTCACATCCCCACTCCCCTATGGTGCTTCCTGGGATCATGGCCCAAACAAATGACTTGCCTTCAGACCCTTGTCTTAGGTTTGCTTCTGGGGAAACTGACCTAAGAGAAACATTTTTATAATAAAGCCAACAAAGATATATTTTGGGAACATGAATTCCACATGACTTTTCAGGATAAAGCAACAACCATGATGGAGAGTGCATGTCTCTGGCTGAAGGATTTCCCTCCCTTACCTCCCTCATAGGGGCTCTAATTTGTGAACTGGGCTGGAAACCAGAGGGCAAGTCCCTAGAGGTGAGCCTCCCAGGCCCAGACAGGATGGAGCATGGATCTGGGGTGGTATGGGGGAACAAACAGAAGGTACTGAGCACAGCGGTGCACTTGAGTTTGGGAGCTCAGCTTATGGCTGGGGTGCAGCAAGTGTGCATTGGGATTTGGGGTCCTCAGGCTATTCTACTGTAGGGTCCATGAGGGGTTGAGGAGACTTGGCTTAGGCTTAAGTTGTATTGGGGTGGCCCCTGTCCTGATGAGTTTGTGGGAGACAATATGCAGTTGCTGTGGGTTGGCCAGAGTGACCCAGTGTCAGTCATTACGTAGTGAGTGAGACAACTGAAGCATGCTAAGGGGTGGGAAGGGGTGGCATGTAACTGAAGTCAGGAGTCAACTGATAGTCAACTCCTACCAGGATTTCCTGGTAGGATGGCTATGTAATTGCTTTGGGGGTAAAGTGAATCATTAGATTTGGGGGTCGATCTTTGAAATAGGATGGAAATTAGGATTTACCCAAGGGGGCTATGAACACTGCTGCCAATCCAGTGGATTTTTAAAAATGCCCTCCTCTGGTAGATGCATCCCTGTGGCAGGGAAAGGCATGGTGAATGGAGTGCGGCTGGATTTCAGCCCTTGCTTGTCCTCTTGTCAGGGTGCCTTTGGGCAGTGACCAACCTGAACAGCTCCACACAGTAGCCCTGGGGGTGGTTGGGGTTCTCAGAGCGGGGGGTTTCCACTGACCCAGCCTCGGGAATAGCTGCATCCTCCAGCCTCCTCCCCAGCTGTCTCCTCCAGCTGTCCTGTTGTTCTGAGAAGAGGCAAGGCAGGTTTCTGCAGTGTGAGCCCCTGCACCCTGTGAGGCTTGGGAGCTGGCTTCCTGGAGTGGGGGTCAGGGTCAGGGTTCGAGTCCTGGCCACGTCGTATATGTGTCAGAATGAGCAATGCCTTTTTAGGTCACATATACTTTGGACTTCAACACTGCTTTATGTAGGCCGTAAAATTAATAGGTGGGAATGAGATTTATGGGCCCCACTGGGCTGTTCTTTGCTTGTTAGGTTAAACACACTGATTTCCTGGTACAAAAGTGCTTGTTAAAATAATCTCCCCCAGCATGTTCAGAGGGGACATATCTGTCTTGTTTGGGGGGTGGGAAGAAGGCCGTGGCACCCCATCCCCACTTCCAAGGCTGGCCCACCTGTCATGGCCTCCCCCAGCCCCAGCTGTGTATATGATGGAATGAATGATGAGGTTTCTGGGTGGGGGGTGGTCCAGGGAAGGAATACCCCTCTGTGCAGATAACGCGAGAGCCAGACGTGCACTCCCATCACCCCCCCCACCACCCTGAAGAGCCAGTAGCCTTTGTTCTTGCAATATATTGAGAAGGAAGGCTAGAAGCATGGTAGAGGTCGTGGAGGAAGGCATGGTGTTGTTGGAGCAGAGCAAGAGGTTGTCCTCACTGCTGCTTCTGAAGACTTAAAAGTCAGAAATGGAAGCAGAGAGGAGAGGTGGGCCCTGTTGCCTGAACAACCTTGGGGAGCACTGTGTTTGCCAGTCGATGGGGCCCAACTCTACATGTCTGCCCACAATCCCTCGTCTATCACGGGATCCTGGGGCATGCACCCTGTCGGAATGACCTAACCACTCCTGGGATGGAGATTGTGTTGCCATCACCTGCCCTGATTGGGGGTACTCTGAGGGTGTGACTGGAAGGGTCACAGGTAGAGTGGGTTATGCAGAGCACGTAGAGGACTTCTGGAACCAGGTTGCTCACAGACCCGCTGGGCAGCTGGGAGGTGGGTCTGGGTGGGGCTTGATTCAGTCAATGGCAAGACAGTGCCAGGATGCATGTACAGCGCAGGAAGAAAGGCCCAGGATGAGCCAACTCCAGACTGGTGCTCGGCCCTTGGCGGCCCATGAGATAGATGCCCACTGGATGGCGGCATGCTGACTGGGGTGCTCTGAATCCTTTATCTCCTTATTCAAATCTAGCTCACTTTGGAGCCCTCTGAAGATCACATTTTCCTGTCTTTTAACATTCCCCATGGCCTGGTTCCTTGGATGGGGAGGTGCTCACTGAGCTTCCTCCCCCACCCCCCAAGTCCTCATGCTTTCTCAGGCTCACCCTCCTGCAGCCTGCTGTTCAGCCTCAGAAACCCACTTTGATGGCCCTCTTCTGGGATTCTGGTGCCTTTTGTGTTTGGTACTTGTGGTCATTTCAGTAAAACACACTACCTATGCCATACCCGATTCTTGTTCCATTTAATCCTTATGAGGTTGACATTATACCCCATTATCAATAGATGAACAAAACTGAGGCCCTGAGACATCCGTTAATGTAACCAAGGCCACCCCATTGTAAGCGGAGCAGCCGGACCTGAGTTAGGTGTGAGGACCTGGTTAGTGGCCGGTCCCTTGGCCCCTTACCTGCTGCCTGTGAGGACCTCCGTCCATCATCCCAGGGCATTAGCACCATCAGTGAAGCAGCTGGAACGAACTGAGGTGTTGTCTAGGCCACTTCTGGGTCTCTAGTGCCAAGCACAGGGGGCATCCATGGTGGAAACTGAGCGGAGCTTGCGGACTGAGATGTGACAGCTATGCAGTGCTCTGAATCTGGAGTTGGGCTCCTTCCTCTAAGAGTCTTGGTTCCAGTACCTCCTGGATCTGTAGCCTTGAACAGTCGCTAAACCCTTCTCGTGTGTAAAACAAGGCTAATAATAATATTTGCCTCAAAGAGTTGTTGTGAAGTTTCGATGAGATGCTCTGTATAAAACATTTATGATAAATGCCTGGCACGTAGTAAGAGTACAGTAACTCCTAACCTATGGTCCTAACCTACTTTGGTCACCTTCTTGTTCTGAAATACTGCCACCTGCTGGTAGGTTCCAGGTGCAACCACCATATACCATTAGTGCCCCAAGCCGCTGAGTGCCCCAACTGGCACCCACCTTGATTCCTCTGTTCTGACCATCCTCCTCCCCTCTACAATAAACCCTGCTCCTCCTCTCCTTCCAGACTCTGCGCAACAGCACCTCCTTCTGGGAGCTTCCTTGATTATCAAGTCTGCATGCCCAAGAGCACAGAGCCAAATCTAGCTTTTCCCTTCTGTCTGCGCATCGCCTATTTTTTTGGTTACATGGATTTTAGAGCCAGGCCGATGTGGATTTGAATACTGATGCCAACACTTAGTAGCTATGTGACATGGAGCAAACCACTAATCCCCTCTGAGCTTCACGATTGAAGAATCCCCCCCAATAAACGGTCACTACTGTCATTATTCATCTTCGGACCCCTTGTCTCAGTCAGCTCCTGCTGTCCCCCCCTTGGCTCCCAACAAGGCACTGCTTGCCTTCTGGTCCCCAACTGTCCATATCCTCATGGCAGGTTCTGGAGAATTTTCCCTACCAGTAATCACAGGGAAAAAGAAGCAACATGCACACAGGGAAGGGGGTTATCTAAAGGTTAAAACCCACTGTGATGGTGACACAAAAGGACCCACGTCCCCACTCTCTTGGTTCTGTTCTTGCTTCCCATGTGTTTCGTCTAAGCCTTGGTTGGAGGGGGCCCAACCTTCCTGGTCTCTTCTGACCATACCCCATGTTCTCCCAAAGCAGCAAGCTGGAGGAGCTTGGCTTACTCCAAAGCCTCCTGGAGGGGATCTCGTGAGGATCAATCTGTAAACGTGGGGGTTGGACCACAAAGTTCTCTAAGGTCTTTTCTAGCTTGGGTGTGTTTTGCGTCTGAGTCAACCATTTTTTGATTTAATGACTTCCAAATGTCTGCTTAGGAGAGCTTGCTTTTGTACTAGCGGTTGACGCCGAGCACCACACCACGCTGACCCAAGCACACCTGCTGGGCCCTGACAATGGACTCGGTGCCCTGCTCTTGCTGGAAGATCGGCTCTTCATTCCAATCCAATCCAAGCGGGTCTGAGGCTGCAGGTTCAAACTCTGGTGGGAGTTTGGTCTTCTCATCACTCACCTCTGAGAGGAGTGCCGCACCCACTGCGATGGAGGGCCCTGTGCAGACCCCTTCGACCTAAAATACACTCCCCGGGCCTGAGATCTATTAGGTCCCTTCCTTTGTGTTCCCTACAGGTTCATCTCAAACCCAGCTTTGCCCAGGAGGGGCGGCAACATTCTGTGCCTCTCCCTGGGGCTGGGTAAGTTTCCCAGGCCCTCGCAGGCAGCCTGAGAACTCGTAAAGAGGCAGAAGGCATTGGGAAAGGGCTCCAAGGGGGGCCGAGGCTGGGGAGCAGACATTCAGACAGCCTGTACCGCGGTGCAGAGCCTGCCCACAGGCCTGGTGGATTAGAAGGGGTATTTGGTGAGTCCACAACCAGCCCGCAGCGGCGGGGAGCTTTGCTCAGACTTTGTAGACCATCCAATGGCCTCTTTGAAAACAGGATTTTGATGAGTTAAGTGTAAATGAATCAGAAACACATGGGTTGGATTTTCCTCCAAAAGCAATGGGGTTTGAATACAGCTTAGGGAGGGAAGGGGGGTTCTGGGGAGGAGACACGTGGCTTAATCAAACAGGTCTTTTCTTCTCTTAATGTTTGCCTCCCTGTCTTCTACTGTCTCACCCAATCCCACCCCTGGTGGGGGAGACCTGGGTCTTTGCTGCCTGGGCTCCGCTGAGGACCCTGGGCCAGCTCTGCCGGCGTCAGACTCAGGGGGAGCTGGACGCACCCAGCCCCCCTCCGGCTGCTATCCAGGATGCCTGGCAGAAGCGGCTGGAAGGCTTTTCTCTGGAGTCAGTGCTTCGCTGCTCATCCTAGACTTCTGAAGCAGGGTGACACGGGGGAGGGATGAGCTAGAGAGAGTGCAGGGTGCCACACTTGGACTTACAGGGACTAGACCCCGGTCTTAGAATGTCATCTCTCATGAGGAGGCAACTTTTCAGACAAGACTAAGTCTTCATGTATGTAAATCACACATATTATTCTACTTTATTATAAACATCATACTCTTTCTGGAGATCAAATTTTAAAAGCACAGAGAAGCAAAATAACAAAATAAAAGCTACCTGTAACCCCCACCCAGGCGGGTGACTTGTTCACGTTTTGGGTCAGCCACTTCTAGGCCTCTGTGTGCTTTTTAAAACATACAGGCTCACAGTCATGCAGGATAGAGATAGTAAACTTATAAGTTAGAATTCTGAGTCTAGAATAAACTACCTGGGCTCCAGTCCCAGCTCCATCACTTACTGCATGTTACATCAGGTTTCCCAAACTTCAGAACCCAGAATTGATAACAACAACACAACAATAATAACAATATGGTATTTGCCAGGATTGAATGGAATAATATTCATAAAGCACCTAGAGGAAGGCCCAATGCATAGCAGCCACTGAATAGTTGTTAGCTAGTAGTGTTTCCATTTTGTGTCCTGTCTTTCTTCTTATATATATGCCATGGACTTCCTATGTTATTAACATTCTCCATCACATGGTTGAATGGCCACATTCTTGTCGTAGGTTATTCATTCAATACTTCCTTTAAGTGTATGTTACAAATAATACCATGATGGACATTTTTCTGCATTCCAAGGGGGTTCAAGCTGGAGTCTGAGTTTTTTTGCTTAAGTGTCCTCTTGCATAAGTTATTTTGCATGGGAGGGAATTAACCTGGAGAATATTTATGTTTATGAATTTGCAGGGATACAGGGGATTTCTGTTCCTAGCGTTTTGCCTTTTCCACAATGTCAAATAAATGGGATATAGTATGTAGTGTTTTGTCTCTGGCTTCTTTCACTTCACAAAATGCTTTTGAGATTCATTCATATCATTGCACGTGTCACTCCTGCATTCTTTTTTATTACTGTGCAGTATTCCATTATATGGATATAACAGTTTTCTTATCCATTTACTAGTTGACAAACCTTTGGATTATTTCCAATTTGCCTGTTATGATAAAAGCTCCTAAAAGTTCACAGGCCAGTCATTGGTGGACATATGTTTTCATTTTTCTGGGGTAAATTCCTAGGAATAGAATCACTGAGTCATGTCTAGATAGTAACCGTATGTTTAACTTTATAAGAAACTGCCACACTGTTTTCCTAAGAAGCTGGACTATTTTGCATCTCAACAAACAATATTTGAGAGTTCTGATCAATAACATTCTTCAGCAGCACTTGGTAATGTCAGTTTTTTAAAAGATTGATTTATTGAGGGCGCCTGGGTGGCTCAGTTGGTTAAGCGACTGCCTTTGGCTCAGGTCATGATCCTGGAGTCCCGGGATTGAGTCCCACATTGGGCTCCCTGCTCAGCAGGGGGTCTGCTTCTCCCTCTGCCCTCTTCCCGCTCGTGCTCTCTGTCTCTCATTCTCTCTCTCAAATAAATAAATAAAATCTTAAAAAAAAAAAGATTGATTTATTGATTGATTTGAGAGATCGAGAGAGAGTATGGGGGGAGGGGCAGAGGAGGAGGGAGAGGGAGAGAAAATCTGAAACAGACTCCGTGCTGAGTGTGGAGCCTGACACAGGTCTTGATCTCACGACTGTGAGATCATGACCTGAGCTGAAACCAAGAGTTGGACGGTCAACTGACTGAACCACCCAGGTACTCTGGTAATGTCAATTTTTAAAATTTTAGCCATTCAACAGGGGTGTAGTAGTATCACATTGTGGTTTTAATTTACAGTTTACTAATGATTAATGATATTGAGCCTCTTCTCATGTGCTTATTTGCCACCCATATATTTTCTTTGGTTAAGTGTTTAAATCATTTTTAAATTCATTTTTAAATTGGGTTGTCTTCCTATTATTAAGTTATAAGAATTCTTTATAATTTTTCTGGATAAAAATTCTTTATCATATATATGTTTTGCAAATATTTTCTCCCAACCTGCATCTTGTCTTTTAATTTTCTTAAATGTCTTTTGAAGAACAGAATTTTTTAATTTGATGAAGTCCAATATTTATCATTTTTTTTCTTTTGTGGATTGTGTTTTTTAACTCATAGTTTCACAATTTTGTCCAACTCAGAGCCACAAAGATTTTCCACCAGAGTTTTTTTCTAGAAGTTTTATAGTTCTGGAATTCACATTTAGATCTATGATACATTTGAGTTAATTATTATATGGAGGGAGATATGGATTGAAGTTAGGTTGTTTTTTTTTTTATGTAGATGTCCAAGTGTTTGTTGAAAGATTAACCTTTTTCTAATTGATTATCTTTGGTTCTTGGTCAAAAATCCATTAACCATAGTCATGAGGGTCTATTTTTGGACTTTATTCTGTTCTATTAATCTATGTGTCTTTTTACCAGTACCACCATCTTGATTGTTGTAGTTTTATATTAAGTCTTGAAATCAGATAGTAGAGTCTTTCAACTTTCTTTTCTAAAATTATTTTCACTATTCCAGTTCCTTTGCTTTTTCATATACAGCTTAGGGGTAGTTTGTTGATTTCTCTCAAAAAATCTCACTGGGAATTTTATTGGGATTTCATTTAAACAATAAACCAATACAGGGAATATTTTGGGGGTTTGGCAGTGTGACTAATATGTTTAGATTTTATTTGTTTCTTTTTAAAATTTGTTTTTCCTCTGAGTTTCTTGGATCTGTGGTTTCCTGTCCTTCAGTAATTTTGGAAAACTTATCAGCCACTATCTCTTCAAATATTTCCTCTTCCAAGTTTTTTCTCTCTTCTTCTGGGACTCCAATTTGATATTGTCCTACAGCTTTCAGGTCTTCTGAATTTTTAATCTTTTTTTCTCTTTGTGCTTTAGTTTGGAAATGTCTATTAAACTACCTTTAAATTCAGTGATTCTTTTCTCTTCTGCATCTAGTCTATGGATAAACCTGCCAAAGAAATTCTTCTCTATCTCTGATATCGCATCCCCAACCTGTAGTATTTCTATTTGACTTTCCTAGTTTTAACCTCAATGTTGAAGTCCCCCATCTGTTGAAGCATGTTGTCCACTTTTCCCATTAGATCCTTTAAAATATTAATCAAAATTATTTTTAAGGTTCTTATTTGATCATTTCCATATCTGGGCCATTTCTGTATCTAGTTCTATTGACTGCCTTATCTCTTGACTTTTTTTTTTTTTTTTTTTGCTTTTTTGTATTTCTTGTCATTTTTTTGTTGAATGTTGGACATGTTGTGTAGAAAAATAGCAGAGACTGACATAAATAGTACTTTTGCCTGGAGGTGGACATGATTCTCTTTCTGTGAGACCATTAATCTGTGTGAGTGTGTGTGTGGTTGTCGAGTGGCTCTAGTTGATGTTTGAACTGGGTTTGAGTATTGTTGTTGCCATAGTTACTTTCACATTATCATGTCTTGCAAACTCCTGCAGCAGTGGGCTACTACTACCCACTACGTACTATCCTTTCTTCTGTGCTCTGCAAAAGTGAAACAGTTTGTGTGGTCCACCTCTCCTTAAATGGGCTATTCACTCTAAAATCTAGTTCATCTGGTACCTTTGTGACAACAGCTCTCTGATAGGTTCAGGGAAACTCATAACTTTGTAGATCATCCAGCTTAAAAAAAAACAAACAAACATGGTCATGTGGGGAAGCAATGTTGCCTTGTGATTTTCTACATCCTAAGAGAAAGTAGATTTTTCTTGCCTTTTCACACTTGTCTAGATGATCATAGGGTTTTCTCCTTTGATCTAAAGATGTAGTGAATTATTTTAATGGTTTTCTATTAAACTGTGTTTATATTATTTTAATAATGCCCATTGCCTCATGTTGTATTATTCTTTTATTGTAGGGCTATTTTAATTTTCTAGCATTGATAGGCAGTTTTGTTTCATTGCTACATTTCTCATGTTTTTGTATCATGATTAATCTAGGTTTATGAAATCAACTGAACCTTTTATATCTTTCTATTCTCTGTAAAAGTTTATGTATCATGGAAATCCTCAATTCCATGAACATTTAAGTGATAAAACAGTCATTTCACCATTTTTTGAGGTAGTTCTGTATCAACCTTTTCAATTTCTTCCTTAATTATTGGTCTTTTAAGACATTATATTTCTTGAATTCCTTATGGTGATTTGTGTTTTCCAAGAAAAATTATTTATTTTATTGAGTTCCTTAAAGTTTAAACTTGACTAGATTTGTAACCCTTGATATAGCATGAGAAAGAAGGCCCTAGGTAGAGCCTCTGGGAGCACCAATATTTAAGAGTAGAGGAGGAAGAAATATTACAAAAGAGTGTGAGAAGGAGAATCCTAAGAAATATGGAAAACTAGGAGTCTGTGAGAGTCTGGAACCACAGGAAGAGAGATTTTTCAAGATTGAAAGTAATCAAGTGGAGCCCATATTTCCTTGTCACATTAGGTTACTGAAGAAACTAGAAATTTATCCAGAATTTTGAAGGAAAAAAATGAGATTCAAGAATTCTATATGTAGGGTAAGGTGCCATTTTGTAGTAAGGCAATAGAAAACATTTTTATTTATATACATATTCAGGAAAAATACCACATACCTATCTTCTATGAAAAAAAAAAACTTAAGAATACAATCCAATTAACAAGTAGATAAAACAAGAAAGTTCACAAATAGGGGAGTCATGTTATAAAAGAAACTGGTAACTGTTAAATGTAATATGGACACAGAACTATGTCTAATTTATTGCAATTATTGTTCTGAAGCTGATTGCTTTCTTAGTTACATTTAAAAAATATAAAAATGATAATAATAAAACTAACGTAAAAATGTCAAATCATTTTGGCAAAAATTGAGGGGAGGAATTTAGGAGAAATATGAGGTAAACATATACCAGTTCTTTATCTTTCATAGGGATATCTTAATAATACTCTTTTTAAAGGTATATTTTATTGAGGTATAATTTACAATAAAATGCACACATTTTAAGTGTATGGGCCAATGAGTTTTGACAAATGTATACAACCTCATAACGACTACTACAGTCAAGATACAGAACATTTTAATTGCCTTAGAAGTTTCACTCGTGCCCTTACCCAGTTAATCTCTGTCCTCCACCCCTGCCCCTGATCTTAGAAAACCATTAATTTGTTTTCTATTTCTCTAGATTAGTCTTTCTAGAGTTTAATATAAACAGAATCATGTAATATGTACTCTTTTGTACCTGGCTTCTTTTCTTTAGTATAATATAATAAGCCTTAAAATCAAGTATTGTAAGTCCTTCAACTTTGGTCTTCTTTCAAAATCATTTTGACTATCCTAGTTCCTTTGATTTTCCATATAAATTTTAGAATTAACTTGTCAACTTCTGTTTAAAAAACTACTGGAATTTTGATTGAGCTTGCTGCTGAATCTATAGATTGATTTGGGCAGAATATACATCTTAATGATCCTGAATCTTCCAAAACGTGAATATGATCTTTTCCTTCATTTACTTGAATTTAATTGTTTTTCTCCCAGCAGTGTTTTATATAGTTTAATTTTATCTCTAAATGATCCATATTTTTGATGCTATTGTAGTTAATACTATTAAACTATTGTAAATAGTTTAATTGCAAGTTGAGGAAGTTCCCTTCTATTTTAGTTTACTGAGAGCATTTATCATGAATGGGTGTTGAATTTTGTCAAATGCTTTTACTTTGTCTAGTGATATGATCACGTGATTTTTCTTTTTCAGCCTGTTGATACGATGGATTCTGTTAATTGATTTTTTTTAAAGATTTTTTTTTTTTTTTTTGAGAGAGAGAGAGCACAAGAGGGGAGGGTCAGAGGGAGAAGCAGACTCCCCGCTGAACAGGGAGCCCAATGCGGGACTTGATCCCGGGACTCCAGGATCATGACCTGAGCCAAAGGGAGTCACTTAACCAACTGAGCCACCCAGGAGCCCCCTTAATTGATTTTTGAATGTTGAACCAATCTTGCATACTTGGGATAAATTCCACTTGGTCATGGTATATAATTCTTTTTTATACATTGTTGGATTAGAGTTGCTAATATTTTGTTGAAGATTTTTGCATCTATGTTCATGATATTGGTCTGTAGTTTTCTTTCTTTTAATGTCTTTGCTCAGTTTTGGTATTAGGGTAATGCTAGCCTCATGGAATTATTTCTGAATTATTGCCCCTGCTTCTATCCTCTGAGAGGGATTGTAGAGAATTGGTAGCCTTAGATGTTTGGTAGAATTCAACAGTGACCCTATCTGGGCCTGGTGCTTTCTGTTTTGGAAGATTATTAAATATCAATTCAATTTCATTAATAGATACAGGCCTATTCAGATTGTCTATTTCTTCTTTTGTGAATTTTGGCAAATTATGTCAGTCAAGGAATTGGTCCATTTCATCTAGGTTTCCAAATTTTGGGGCATATAGCTGTTTGCATTATTTCTTTATTATCCTTTTAATATCCATGGGATCTGTAGTTATGTCCTTTCTTTCATTTGTGATATTAGAAATTTGTGTCCTCTCTTTTTTTTTATCAGCTAGATTGGAGAGGGGTTTATTAATTTTATTGATCTTTTCGAAGAACCATCTTTTGGTTACCTTGACTTTCTCTATTAATTTCCTGTTTTAAATTTTATTGACTTCTGCTCTAGTTCTTGATATTTCTTTTCCTTCTTCTGCTTATTTTTTATTTAATTTGCTTGTCTTTTTCAAGTTTCCTGAAACAGAAACTTAGATGATTGATTTTAAATCTTTCTTCTTTCCAAATGTATGCACTTAATGATATAAACATCCCTCTAAGCACAGCTTTCATTGTATCTCACAAATTTTGATAAAAGTTCTATTTTCATTTTCATTCAGTTCAAAATATTTTAGATTTTACTTGAGATTTCTTCTTTGACTCATGTGTTATTTAGAAGTGTGTTGTTTAATTTTCACGTACTTTGGGATTTTCCAGTTATCTGTTACTGGTTTCCAGTTTAATTCCATTGTGGTCTGAAAGCTGATACTGTATGATTTCTATTCTTTTAAATTGGTTAAGGTGTGTCTTATGGCCCATAATGTGGTATATCTTGGAGAATATTTCATGTAAGCTTGAGAAGAATGTGTATTCTGTTATTGTTGGATGAAGTAGGGTATAGGTTTTTCACAGATTTAAAAAAATCTTTGATTCCTGGTTTGTGGAGAATTTTTAATCATGAATGACAGTTGCATTATGTCAAATGTTTTTCCTTACAGATTGAATGTTTTCCTTTAATTTTTTACTTTACTTTTATTTTTATTTTATTTATTTATTTTTTAATAAGGTGGGGGTGCACCATTCCTAGAGGTACTGCAATACCAGGTTGATGCACAGGGTGGACAGAGCAAACTCCTATTCCATCTCCCTGCTCCAAAAACCCATTTAATATATTGTCCTTGGACAGAGAACATATCAGATATTAAACTGATAAGAACAGATGCTGCACTCAATCCTAGCCAAAAGGCTGAGAAGTGATCACCTTTGTTTTTAACATGGTGAGATGTATTGATTGGATTTTTGAGTGTTAAACCAACCTTGCATTCCTGGGAAATGCTTCACTTTGTCATGATTTATATATGTATTACTGGTTTCAATTTGCTAGGATTTTGTTAAGAATTTTTTTATATTCATGAAGGACATTGGTCTGCTGTTTTCTCTTCTTCCAATGTCTTATTATAGTTCAATATTATGATAATACTGACTTCCCCCTCTATTTTATGAAAGAGTTTATATCAGATTAGTGTTATTTCTTTTTAAATAGAAAAAGAAATAACAGAAATAGAAATAAATAGAATTTATGAGTGAAGTCATCTGAGTCTTCAGTTTTATTTGTGGTACTATTTTTTCATCACAAATTCAAATTTTGAAATTTTATTCATTGTGTAAATAAATTTATGCATTTTCTGTAATTTATCAAACTTACCATCATAAACTAATTCCTAATATTATTTTATTACCTTTTGGCATATATAGAATCTAAATGAACTCTGTCTTTTATTCCTAATATTGGTCATTTGCATCTTCCTTTTTTTCTTGATAAATTTAGCTAGAGATTTCTAATTAAAAACATTCTTTTTAAAGAACCAACTTCTGTTTTTGTTAATTTTCTCTCGTGTGCTCCCATGTGTTTGTTTCCTTTTTTTTTTTCTACTCTTGCCTTTTTTTTTTTTTTTCCTACTGACTTTAGGCTTATTTTTCTCTTCTTTTTGTAACTTCTTAGTTGTTAATTATGTTATTAATTTTGGGCCTTTCTTCTTTTCTAACATAAATAGTTAGTGATATGAATTTACCTCTAACTACTGCTGTAGTTATATCCCACAATTTTCATTTTCCTCAACATACTTTCTAATTTTATGTGTTATTTCTTCTTTGATTTATTTGTTATTTAGAAATGTCTTGTTTAATTTCAAAACACTTGGGAGCTACCCAAATATCTTTCTTCTATTGATTTTCAGTTTAACTATTTTCAGATACTCTGTAAGATTTCAGTGTTTTTCCAATTTATTGAGATTTGAAAAAAATGGCTCAACATACGATCTATCTGGTAACTATTCCATATGCTCTTGAAAAGAATATGTTTCTACTGTTGATGTGTGTATGTTCTCAGGATAAGAAATTAGGTCATGTTGCTTGATATTGTTATTTGACTTTTCTATATGCTTACTGATTTTCTGTCTACTTGTTCTTTCTTTTTCTTAATTGAAAAATAATTGGGTATAATTGGCAAATATAATTGTATGTATTTAAAGTGTATAATGTGATGATGTGATATATATATATATACACTGTGAAATGATTACCCAGATCAAGATAATTTACACATCCGTCAACTCACAGAGTTAACTATTTATGTATGTGGTAAGAATGCATAAGATCTACTCTCAGCAACTTTCAAGTATACAGTACCATTATTATTAATGATAGTCACCATGTTTTACATTAAGTCCTCAGAACTTATCTTCTTATAACTGAAAATTTGTACCCTTTGACCAACATCACCCCATTTTCTCCACCCCCAGCCCCTAGAAACTACTATTCCATTCTATTCCTATAAAATTGTCTTTTTTTTTTTAACATTCCAATATAAGTGATACCATACAGTATTTGTCTTTCTCTGTCTGACTTTACTTCACATAATGGCTTCAGGTTCATGCATGTTGTCACAAATAGCAGGATTTTTTTTAAGGGCTGAATAATATTCCATCATGTGAGATATATACATATATATATATTATATAGTACATGTATACTATATATGTTATATATGTGTTATATTTATAACATTTTCATTATCCATTCATCCATTAAAGGACACTTAGATTGTTTCCATATCTTGGCTATTTGTGAATAATGCTGCAATGAACATGGGTGTGCAAATATCTCTTTGAGACAATAGTATCAATTCTTTTAGATAAATACCCAGAAATGGGATTACTGGATTATATGGTAGTTCTATTTTTAATTTTTTGAGGAATCACCATACCATTTTCCACAATAGCTGTACATACTTACATTCTTACCAACAGTGTATAAGGATTCCCTTTTCTTCACATATTCACTAATATTTGTTATCTATTGTCTTTTTTATAATAGCCATGCCAACCGATATGAGGTGACATCTTACTGAGGTTTTGATTTGCATTTCCTTGATGATTAGTGACATTGAGCACCTCTTCACATACCTTTTGGCCATTTGTATGTCCACCATCTTTCTATTTACTTTCTATTTGTCCCATGTATTCATTTTTTTCTCCTTTGAATTACTTTTTTTGATTCTCTTTTGCCTCCACTATTGATTTATTAGCTTCTTTGTTTTATTTTCAGAGATTGCTCTAGTGTTTTTTATGTATCTCTTTAACTAATCTAAGTCTACCTTCAAATGGCATTGTACTACTTTATGGATTATGTATGACATATATATATCTTAAGTTTTCTTTAAATTATTGAACATATTCATAATAGCTATTTAAGTAGTATTTAAGTATTAAGGTGATAATTCCTTCACCTATACCATCTAGGTCTCTTTCTATTGAATGTTTTTTTTCCTGATTATGGGTCACATTTTTCTGCTTCTAGTCATCTCTAGAAATTTTAGATTGGAAGTTGGAAATTGTAAGTAATACATTCTTGAAATTCAAGATTTTGTTCTCTCTCTTTTTTTTTTTAAGATTTTATTTATTTGACAGAGAGAGCAAACACAAGCAGGGGAAGTGGGAGAGGGAGAAGCAGGCTTCCCGTGGAGCAGGGAGCCCGATGCGGGGCTCGATCCCAGGACCCTGGGATCATGACCTGAACGAAGGCAGATGCTTAACGACTGAGCCACCCAGGCACCCCCAAGATTTTGTTCTCTTTTTTAAAGAGCATTGGGCTTTGTTGTGGTAAGCAGCAAAGTCACCAGTGATTTAGTTTGATCCTTTCAAGGCCTTTTTTAAAGCATTTTTCTGGTGGGCTTTTTGCCTATGATTTTGTCCTACTGTTAATGTGTGATTCTTCTTTGGATCTCTACTGAATGTACTACATGTTCAATAAGGACTCTTCCAGCCCTGTTTGACATCTTAGAATATTCACCTTCTGACTCACTGATTATTATTTTCCATTCTCATAGAGCTTTATTCTACACACAGTGATTTTAGTATTCATCAAAAACTCCTAAAAGGATTCCTATGCATATTTCTCAAGTTCTTCTTCTGAATAGTTTACTCCACCTGGGAATTCCTCCCCTCGATGCTTTAGCTTCCTCATAATCCCTGAACTCCAATCTCTGTTCCCTCAACTCAGTGAGATTGCCATACATAGCTTCTGAGCTACCTATTACCCAATATCTGGAAGCAGCTATTTTATGTATTTATCTAATTTCTAGTTGTTTAAGGTAGAAAAGTAAGCCCCATACCCATTAATCTATTATCACTGGAATTAGAAGGGTAAGTACTCTTTTACTTCTTGACTTGGATAATTATAGAAATGTAGACTTAAATAAGTTGCAGAAATTAGCTTTGTTGATTTTCCTGATGTTTACTGAAAATATTACCAAAGTACAGAAGTTATGACAAAGGAAATAACCACTGTTAATATTTTGTCATGTGTCTTTGCAACTTTTGTCTATACTTGGTGACACTTATAGGTATGGGTTCATCACTTTACCTTTGTAGTGGATGGTGAACCCTTGGTAATTGGACAAACAAACAAAAATAAGTAGTATAAATCTTGGAATGGAGTTAGTAATTTTATCATTATTTACAGATAATATGATTACCTATTTAGAAGACCCAAGAAGATAAACTAAAATGACTGGAAATAGTAATATTTTTCAAAATTAAAATTTTTATATGCCAATATTAACTACAATTGATTCTCGAATAACATGAGGTTTAGGGGCATCAACCCCCATGCAGTAGAAAATCCACATATAACTTTTGACTTTCCCAAAACTTAACTACTAATAGCCTACAATTGACTAGAAGCCTTAATGATAACATAATCAATCAATTAACACATATTTTGCATTTATATGTTTTATATACTGATTCTTACAATAAAGTAAGCAAGAGAAAAGAAAATGTTATTAAGAAAATCATAAGGAAGAGAAAATACATTTACAGTACTGTATCCAAAAATCCAGACTAATGCAGTTCAAACCTATGTTGTTCAAGGATCAACTGTCAGTAGGAAGTATAATGGGAAAAAGATCTTTATTACAATAGCAACAAATATATGCAATGCCACATATATATGTAATTAGGTTTATGGAAATATATGGAAAAAATTGTATGAAGAAAATTATAAAGCTCACTTGAAGTTTTTAAATAACTAGCAAGAATATTGTGTTCTCATTTAGGAATGTTAAATACTAGGAAGTTGTCCATTTCCCACATATTTAACTATAATTTGTAGTCTTCATCAAAATCCATATGGGATTTTTTAGAACTAGGCAGAATGTTTCTAAAAATTATTGAAAGAATAAAGTTTGATAAGATCCAGGGAATTTTGAAAAAAAGGAGAGTAACAGAATGGGAGTATCCTTACCAGATATTAAAATTTATAATAAAGTTACAATAATCACAATCGTATGGAACTAGTGCAAGAATAGACAAAACAGATCAGTGGAGCAAAAAGACAAAGCCCAGAACAAATCCAAAAATATTCAAGAATGTATTGCAGAATAAGAGTGGCATTTTAAGTCAGTGGGGAATGGATGAATTTCTTCAATAAATACATTTGCATTTACTATATATAATATAGTTGGGGGCAGGGGATATATGAGGAATTAAAACATAATTTGTGTCAGAATAAATCCAGGTAGGTTAAAGGCTTAAATGTAAAATATGAAGCTTATTCAAACGGTGGGAAACAGACACTCTTATATATTCTTGGTGAACAGTAATTTGTATACCCCTTTGGAGAACTATTTGGCAATATCTTATATCAATATTTTAATAATAAAGAGATGTCCATATACTTTGGGCCTACAATTCCTTTTCTGTTAATTCATCTGGTAATTTATGTAGATACACTGGTCCAAGTGCACAAATAAATATCCTTGGACAAGAATATTAATGGCAGTATTATTTATGATAGTGTAACAGAACATTAGGATGGAACTCTTCTTGGCTCAGGACACCAAAGTGAATGTGCCATAGACCCCTTCCTTTCTGCAGCTTGATGGAGGAATTTGGCCAAGAATCTGTCCAATGGCTCTTGAACTGCTCAGCCACAGCAAGGATGAAAACAAGGTCTGAGACTACAAGAGTGGGGTTTTAAGGAGAGAATTCTTTAGATAGCTGTTGCCTTTCTGGGTCTTCACCCCAACTTTGGGGGGCCACTGGGGAAGACTGCTATTAAGACTAGGAAGGAGAACTTCAAGGAACTTCTTGGGGAGCTTCAAGAGACTTTTCCAGCAGTGGGAGAAAAGGAAGACCAGTGTCTGCCCCAGGTATGGGGGTGCTAAAGTGGCCTGGGGTCAGGGGCTGAGTCTCCTGAGAAATGCAGAAGTCAGAGAAAGCCTGCCTTGCAGCTTTGGTGTCAGAACCCTGCAGTTGCACCTGTGTTGGGATCAGGGATTTTTAGGACAAGGGATATATGAGTGTTTCTGAAGTCAGATATGTGCCAAAGACCAGCATAGGGTGTCCCTGGGTTTGGTTCAGTAGGGCTTCCCCAAGGGCCAAGGAGAACTTGGTAGAACAAGGCTGATCATGCCACAGAAGGAGTCCTAAACAACAATCAGGAACAGGTCAGGAGAACTGCAGGGAAGAGCAGCTTTCTAGAGAACCACCCACAACCACACAGAGCTCCCTAAGAGAAAGAAGCAGGCTGAGCCATCAGCCAGGGACAGAGAACTCAAAATCACCCAACCAATGACAACCACCACTTCATCCCTTTATCTTCCCTTGCTCATATACCCCTTCCCCCATCCTGACTCTCATGCGAAGTGAAATCACAACTAGCAGGGGGATGATGTAAGAAAGAGAGGCAGACAGACCCCACTTCTCCATGGCAGTCTTCCTACTGGTAGCTGGCCAGAGCTGGGGAAAGAAGATATGACACTAAGTCAAGTTCAGGAGTTTGGTCTATTACATGGGAATAAAGATTATCATTTCTGAATTGAGGTTGTGTTTTTGACTGAAAATGAGAACAGCTAGTGTTTTCAAACAAAGGCAAGAAGTATTGTCCTAAAGAAACACTTTTAAATGGATAATGGATTAAAAAAGTTTTATTTTGATTTTTATCATTAAGGGGGGTTCAACATACCAATTACAGCAGTAAAACACTGGGAAAACATAAAGGCTCACCCCCCCCCAAAAAAAGGCTAGATAAATACACTGATACATTTGTATAGTAAATATTACGCTGCTGCAGGGAAATCTTTATGCACGGATAAGGAATGATCTCCAAATAATGTGTTCAGTAGGGATAGAGGTAAGGAATAGCCCACTTTATGTAGTATGCTACTCTATATGGGGATAAAAGAGTGGTGGGAATGTGAAGTATACACATGGTTTATGCTTGAGTATCCTTAGATTCCTAAGAAACTGGTCACAAAATTTGCCTCTGAAAAGACAAGTTAAGAGACTGGGGAACAGGGAAGGGACATCTACTTTCTACTGTGTGCATTTGTTACTAAAATAAATTGTGGAGTTATGAAAGTACTAGCAAAAAACAAGTTATTATTCATTTATCAAAATACAATTTATAGTTTACTCTTACCATGGAATTACCATTACACAGAAACTATACAGAAAAACAGAATTGAAAGGCGTTTAAATCTTTACTCTCTTGAGTAAACACCAATGGGCCATAGTGACAGTGTGTGTGTGTGTGTGTGTGTGAGAGAGAGAGAGAGAGAGAGAGAGAAAGAGAGAGAGAGGGAGAGAAGTACATTTTTAATGAACCACAAAACATTAAAACAATTCTCTCCCCATCTCTGCCATTCTCTATGTCCTCCACATGTACAACAGCTGGTAGCTACAAAATTTGGCATTTATTCCACTCTTAAATACCCAATCAAAATTCATCTGGAAACCGAGAATGTATGGTTCAACCTCCCCATTCCTCTTCTGTGGCTATACATTTTGTATATGTAAAATATATATATACCCCTTTTTTTTTTTTGATCTTTCTGATTCTGCAGCTTTTTGTACCAAGTGTTTTAAAATACAACAGAAAATCGGGGATCTAAGCAAATAGGTACAAATATTCTTTGGCATGGAGGGCGGTGGGGAAGCTATCAAATATTTATATATTACCACTCTGACATTTATATAATGCTGGGTGGGGTGCACCTCTCTAACATAAAACTAAATATAAAGGGGACAACGATATATTTAATTACATTAAAAAACCTGGTACAGGGAATTTTTTGGCCATGTATCAAGACATTTCAAAGGTATAATTATTATAATGTGTTGTCAGTGGAGGGACTAAAATGGACACCAGTGGAAGAGAACAGAGAACACAGAAACTGACTCACTCATATATAAAAGTTGATATGATAGAAAAGGCAATAACAGACCAGTGGCAAAAGGATGAACTATTGGATAAGCAGTCCTGGGATAGCAAGTTATCCATATGGAAAAGAATTTAGATCTTTACCTCACACCATATACAAAATAAACTCCTGGTCGATTAAAGAACTTAATATAAAAAGCAAAAGTTTTTAACTTTTAGAATAAAATATAGGAGACTATCTTTATGATCTTTGTATAGAGAAAGACAGATTCAAAACACAAACACACACACACACAGCCCAAACCTGGGAAAAAAAAGATTGATAATTGAGCCTCCATTAAAGTTTAAGATATTTCTCAACAAAAACACCACACAAATTCCTAAACCAATCATAGACTATGAAGCAATCTGTAACATGTATAACTATAAAGGATCGCCACAGTTAGCTAAGAAAAATAAACAGAAGAATGGCCAAAGTATATAAAGATTTACAGAAGAGGGAACCCCAGTGGCCAATAAATGTGTGAAAAGACAACCAAACTGACCTGTCCTAGGAAAATATAAAAGTAAAACTGAGTTTTTTACCCATAACACTGACAAAAATTAAAAGTTTGGTAGTACTATGAGTTGCAGTGGAAAAACAAAATCTGAGAGAGAGTAAAATGGTACCACTACTTATGAGAGCTGTTTGGTACCATCTAGAGAATCTGAAATTGTGCACACCAGAGACCCAGACAATCCCCCATTTTGTCATGTGCCTGGAGAGATTCTTGTACACGCACAGAAAGAGTCATTAAGTGTTCTTATAATGAAAATTTAGAAAAATAAAACCCTAAGTGCCCAACAACAGGAAAATGCATAAATTGCCATGTGTTTATAAAATAAAACACTATGCCTCCATTAAAATGAATAATATAGAGATCTCTATCTCAGTGAGAATATATTTCCAAACATAATATTGAGCAAAAGCCAATTATAGAACACCTACAGTATGATTCAATTCTTGTAAAGTTTCAAAACCTAATGTGCAAAACAAGAACATATACATCATTTATGGACACACACATAGTGTTGCTATTAAAACATGCATGGGAATAATAATATCCCCCCAAAACTGGGATAGTGATTAGATTTGGAGAGAGAGGAAGTAGAATGCAATTATGGAGAGAAACACAAAGTACATCAGTTGTAATGAAAATATTTTGTTTCTTTAAAAAAAAATCTAAGGCAAATTGACAAATTGATATTTCATGTGAAAAAATATATGGATATTGTATTTCTATATGTCGTAAGGTAAGCTGAAAAATATTCGCAAAAAATATATGACGAAGGGGGTTAATATTGTCTTTATATATGGAATACTTGACATTCAATAACAAAATTACACAATCACCCCTCTCAAAATCCAAATCTAGATAAACTAGGTAGGTAGGCAGTCTCAAAAGAAGGATACAATTTCCAATTGTATCCCACCTCCTAACTAATCGAAGAAACTCATATTGAAATTTGACACATCTTTTTTCTTTTTCTTTTCAGATGGGTAAAGATGAAAAAGAGTGATAAAATCAGCATTGGAGAGAGTGGAGACAGGCATGCTCCAATGAAATGAACAGGATTAAAATCCCCCTGTAACCATTGGTAGGACAATATTGCATAAATCAAAGATGTTTTAAGAACATGTATCATTTGACTCACTAATTCCATTTCCAGGAATTAATTTTAGGAGCAGCAGGGCAGGAATTAGACTATTCTAAAAAGGATTTATTGCAAGACAATTGAGAATATCAAAAACTGGGGACAACTTAAATGTCCTAAATTAGAAGCTTGAGTGAGTAGATTGTGATACAAAGACATAAAGTAATATAAAATTATGACATATATTTTTTCCATACTTTCATGCTATAGAAAGTTTAAAATTAACATTACAAATAGTGTTCCTGTTTATAATATTTATAAATTCATATATGGCTTTACAGATATACACACATACGTGTACACAAGCATATATATTTCCACAGAAAACAATCTAAAAAGAAAATACGTGGACAAGAGGCAAACAGTTGTATTATTTCAGATGTGTGATTTTTTCAAAATTTTTTCTAACATTTGTACTATACACATGTATTACTTGTGTATGAAAAGGAAACAAAGCTAGCCAAGGCAGGAATATGTTCTTCCTGTGAATCCTGAGGGTCAAGATTGGAGAGGAAAAGAAAATTATCATTATTTGAAGATATTACTGTTTGCCTAAGAAAGCCAAAGCAAAATATTAGAAATAGTAAGAGTGAACAGTGGCTTATTAAGAAATAGATATACAGATTTCATAAATAACCACCTAGGAAACATAATAAAAAATATCACCAACAGCAACAAAATCCATAACATATTTAGGAATAGGCTTTCTAAGCACAGTGGGGACTACATGAAAATACACACACACACACCCCATACTCATACACATACATACACATACTTCCCCACATATACCCTCTACGGATATAGCCATACCCAGAAAGAACTTTGAATGAGATTTTAATAAAAAGATAGACATATTATATTCTTTTTAAAAAATATTTCATTTATTTATTTGAGAGAGAGAGCATGAGCAGGGTGGGGAGAGGCAGAGGGAGAGGGAGAAGCAGGCTCCACACTGAGCAGAGAGCCCAAAGTGAGGCTTGATCCCAGGACCCTGGGACCATGACCTGAGCCAAAGACAGACGCTTAACCACCTGAGCCACCCAGGTGCCCCAACATATTATATTCTTAAATGGGAAGTTTAATATTGTAAAGATATTTTGGAAGAACTGACATCAAAACATCTAGCACGTCCCAACCAAAATCTCAGTGTGATTTTGGGAAGTGGGACAATTGTCAGATTTACTATAAAAGTATCCCTAAAGAATAAACTCATGACAACATCAAAAAAGGAGAAAAAGGAAAATGACCTGTACTTTCAGATGTTAGAATATACTTCAGAAATATAATAATCAAAATAATGTGGCTGGGGTTCAGAATAGAATAGAAAGCTCAGAAACCAACCCAATTAAATGTTAGAATTTTGTACATATGTAAAAGTTTTATTTCAAATTGGTAGGAAAATGATTCTTTTTTTAAAAAGCTGGTATTAGGACAATTGATGAAGCATCAGAGAAAAGTCCCTATCTCACAAGATAGATTAAAATAAGCTCCAGTTAGGGGTGCTTGGGTAACTCTGTCAGTTAAGCATCTGACTCTTGATTACAGCTCAGGTCATGATCTCAGGGTGAAGAGATCAAGCCTCGTGCCCGGCTCACGCTGGGTGTGGAGCCTGCTTAAAATTCTCTCTCTCCCTCTCCCTCTGTCTCCCCCCACGCCCACGCTCTCTCTCTCTCTCAAGTAAGTAAGTAAGTAAATAAATAAATAAACTATATTACTTAATTAAGAGTGAAGTTTGAAATCATAGATAACACAGAACAAGATCTAGGTGTTTAGCTCATCTTAGGATTAGAAGGCCTTTGTAAAAACACTCACAAGAGCAGAATGCACAAAGAGAGAGATAGATGGGTATAAGACATAGGAAAACTTTGGCTCAGTAACAGAACATACCACATTCACAGGTGGGCTCCCTGGGAAGCCAACTCTGAGGTGAAGAGTGTGGGAGGTTCATTAGCGGTGTTCTTGGGGATATCACATGACAGACAGGGTCTGGCAGGGAGCTGAGCCCTGTTGCATCTCAGTGAAGGCTGGGCTGACCTCACAGGGGGCTCTGAAGCTGAGATGGCCTTTCGGAGCTGTCCCACGTTGGGGGCCTTTGCATCCTTGGATATGGGCTCCTCCAGGAGTGGGGCATTTTAGTGGCCTAAAAATATGCCCATGCATTGTTGAACATTCATCCTTCCAAAAGGTGGAGCCTACTTCACCTCCTTTTGGATGAAGTCTGGACTTGGTCATTTCCAACAAACAGGACATGGCAGAAGTGAGGGCAAGTTTAGGTCATGACAGCCATCACAGCTTCTCTTCAGGTTTCCCTCTTGAAGGAAGGAAAGCTGCCATGTTGTGAGGACATGCAAGCAGGCCATGGAGAGGCCAAGACCTCCTGCCCACAGCCATTCTAGTGAGCCGCCTTTATAAGCCAGCCCTCCGGCCCCGGTCAAGTCTTCCAATGACTGCCGGCCTGGTCCACATATGGGCTGCAACCTCATCAGACACCTGGAGCCGGAACCACCCACTCAGCGGCTCCCAAATTACTAATACACAGAAACCGCAAGATCATAAATGTTGTTTTGAGCGCCTATGTTTTAGAGTAATTTATTTCCGAGCATCAATGATCCCTGTGATCCCGGGCACGGTGGCTCTCTGCTGCAGCATTCCCTGCAACTGGAGATAAGCCCTATGGTCCTAAAGGAGACCAGTGTGGCATGACATGGTGTCCATTCTAACACACAGATAAATGATAAACTGGGTTAAAAAAGATGTGTGCAATCCTAATATCATTCCTGGTGCTCTCAGTGGCATGGGTTTGCCAGGTCAGGGAGCAAGGGGGTAACTGGCTCTGCTGGGCTCTGACTTCATGGCCTGAGATAGTTATTTCATGTCAACTGGGATGCAGATTGAGACCAAAGGAAGCACATTCAAACCAAACATGACCCCACTGGGCTTCTCGGAAGGTCTGGCGGCCATATTCAGGAACCCACCCACACTTTGCTTACACCCACACCCCTCTTCTCTTACTCCCATAACCCCTTTCCTCCCTACATCCCAGAATTCCTCCAACTCCAAATTCTTCCCCCTCTGTCATGCAGAGCACTTCAGCTCTTCTTGCTCTGTCTTATCTCAGGAGCAAACATACCCCAGTCCTTCCAGAAGCTCAGCAGAACAGAGAGCCTGTCAACCTCTTAGGACCTTCCAATCTCAGAGGGCAGTTGATTTCTGTTACATGTCTGACAAATGGCAGCCAGAGGGTCAATATCTTTCATACTAATATAATAGCTTCCCCTCGAACCTTTATTCATTTCTTTATTTTGATTTAAGATTATTCATTGAGGCACGCAGGGTAGGGGAAGGCTGACACAGAAAGTGAGGAAATAATGAGAAAACCTATTGTATATTCCACTTTTTCTTTTTAGATTTTAAACATCTGTATGTATGAATCAGTTTCACCTGGCACCTAAAATCTAGTGTGAGTGCATTTAAACCACAGATGCAACAATAAACATTTATAGTACATCATTAAATTCAATATAACCCGAGCCCTTCCTAAGTGCTAATACCTCTCTAGAGCCCGTTGCAGAGCGTGTCTTTTCTACACATTCAACATTAGATAGAACTTCTTGCTTGAATATTTATGTTGTGCCAGACATGATGCTAAATGTTTCACATGGAGTGTGTCACTCCATCCTCTCAACGACCCTTTGAAGGAAGTACTGCTGTTATCCCCATTTTATGTATGGGGACACTGAGGCGTGGAAAGCTTAAATAACTCACCCAAGGTTCCACAGCTAATGAAGGGTGGAGGTGGGAATCTGAACCCTTGCAGGGTAGCTGCAGAGCTGACTCCCTTAACCACTGCGCCATGTAATCCCCTAAGTATATTTACTGCTAAGGAATTGCACCTAAGCTGCAGGAATGAAAACCTTGCACAGTGAAGGAGAGTGTGTAAATTCGACAGTACTGTTACCCATCAGTAAGAAAAGATGAAATACTTGAAAGAAAAAAATGAGCAACAAACAAACAGACAATTTACAAAGGAGAAATACAATGACACACGTGTTCTTTGAGAATAAAGCAACAGGCAGACAGGAGGCGCTTAGGAAAGAGCTTAAACCAGGTCAGGGAGCAAGGGGATAACTGGCTTAGTCAGGGAAGGCCTTGCAAGGAGCAGGCAATGAGCCAGCTGTTTTGTGTGGTGTTTTGTTTTTTTTTTAAGATTTTATTTATTCATTTGAGAGAGAGAGAGCACAAGCAGGAGGAGAGGCAGAAGCAGACTCCCCGCTGAGCAGGGAGCCTGACGTGGGGCTCAATCCCAGGACCTCAAGATCATGACCTGAGCCGAAGGCAGACGCTTAACTGACTGAGCCACCCAGGCGCCCAAGACATTGTGTATCTTAAGCCGAGTGCTGCCAAGGGTTCTTGTTGAAGACTGGGGGCCATTCAGACCAAGGGTAGTCCCCGAAGTGAGGTCCAGCCTTTCTGAATGCTGTGGGAGATCCCAGGTGCCCCTTCTCCCCAGTGAGAGACCACGGAGACTGACCCTCCCCCCCTTGCAGAAACTCATGGAGGAAGGGGCCCTGAGGGCTGGGTGGGGAGGGTGGTCAGGCCCATACCTGCCTGTGAGGTCCGGGTCAGGAGAGTAGCTTGCTCTACTTGAATCCCTGCTCTGCCACCTACCTGCTGCGTGACCCTGGGCGAGTCACTTCCCTCCCTGTGCCTCAGTTTCTACATTGGTAAGGTGGGCTAATAATAGCAATACCTGTCTCCTAGAGCTATTGTGAGGATTCACCTAGCTATTTCGTTTGAAGCATTTAAAACCGTTCCTGGCACACACAAAGTATCCAAAAATGTTAACTAATATTTGAAATTCTATTTTCATTTAAAAGCTGTTTCTGAAAAGGACACAAAGCATCACTCCCGTCCCCAGCAGTCCTTCTCCTGGGCCTCTCTCTTCTGTCATTTCCTTTTCTCAAAGAAGAGGCCAGTTTAATCTGAAACACCCCAGCTGTGCTTTAACCAGGGACTGACTGGTTTGGCCTGGGGTGTTCATGTAGCCTCTGTTTTGGAGGGTCCAGCTCACCTTCCAAATCTACAGGGCCTGCTTCATGGCCGGAAATGTGAAGAGGCTGGCTCCCTGGGAGCTGGGGTGGGCACAGGTTAGGCCCAGAGGCAGCTCTGGGGGGGAGCTCCTCCCCTGGGGGGGCAGCTTCCTACCCTAGCAGAGCCAGTCTTTCCGCACAAAGCGGTTCTCCCAATGGCTTCCCAACGTCCTGAGTTGGTGTCTGCGTTCTGCTTGGACCTGCGCAGGGGGCCTCCCAGCTCCAGCCCAGGAGCCGTTCGACCTCGGGCCTGTGGGCTTTCAGAGCTCATCTCCTCACAGATAGGATGAAGGTAACACCTACATGTCCAAACAGGACACATTATCAGTCCTAACTCGCTACACAGCACCTGCTAGCAGCTTTTGGTAAACACCGTTGGTGTCTCTTCGCTTCACGACCATCTGGGCTGTGGCCTCCCTCTCAGAGACGAAACTCCCTCCTCTGTGCGGTCCAAACAGTTTCCCCAGACGCTGCTGACCTCACAACGCCTGGTCTTGGTTTAATAGCTCTTTAAGGTTTTCCTTGTAGGTCTTGCCCCGATTCAGCACCTGGGAGCAGGAAAAGCTCTTTGAACCCCTTCATTTTCTAGGGCAGAGATCTGAGGCCAGAGAGGAAAATGGCCAGCCCAAGACCACCTGACAGAGTCGCGGCCAGAACCTAGGCATGGGGTCTCCCGGGCCAGAGCTCCCTCTCCTGGGGGTCTTGGGTACATTCCTCATCGTGTCTCCTCCATTCTTGACTCTTTGTTGGCACGGGCTTTCAACGTTCCCTGAGCTCGCCCAGGAGAGGGGACTCTTGAACATGGCCAACATGCACACCCACGGTGAGCATGAGATGGGGTGGGGAGCCAGCGCGGGATCACTCACGAGGAGGTCAAGGCCAGTCCCTGAGCCAGGTGCCGGGGCAGGGAGGTGGGCAGCCGCTGGCCTCAAACCATGACAGCAAGCCCGCAAGGTGCTTTCGTGGTCAGAGGCCAGCCATCCTGGCTAGGAGAGGCTGAGGCTTGGGTGCAGGGCCATGGCAAGGGTGGCCTGCGGCCGTGGAACATTCTGCTAGGGCCCAGGCCTGCGCCCGCCTGTGCTCCCCATCCCGAGTCCGGCTTCATCTGCACTCTCACCCTGACTGGGGCCAAAAGAGAGAAAGGACATCAGAACTCGGAATTCAGGGCTCACCCAGTTATTTGAAACCTTCAGTTCCCACCTTTCTTGGAGCCTATTCTTCTCTGTTCCCTCCCTCTCCATTCCCTCATTCCAAGAGCTCATCCTAACAAAGCGTGTCAACAGCCCTTTCGTTGGCCCACCACAGCATCCAAAATTCCAATGCCGGCTCTTCCTTCCCGTGGGGCCATTGTTCCTCTGGTTGGCGCCTGGATGTGTCTTTCCTCCTCTCTGTGGATTCAAATTCCACCAGGCCCTCAGATCCAGCCCACGTCGTGCCTCATCAAAGAAGCCACCTTCAAGTGCTTCCCTGATCTTGCCCACCTCTGAGAGTATGTAAGGCTCACTGCTCCGTGGGGTGCCAGGCAGCAGGGGACCTTCCTGGGGCTACCGACCCCATCCCCCTCTGTTCCCTCGCAGTGTAGCTAACGCAGGGCTCAGAGACAAGAGGCATGTGGCCTGGGACGCTCATTAAAAATTCAGAGTCCCAGGCCCCACTCCAGATCTATGAAACAATCACTGGGCAGGGTACTAGGGAATCCGCTTTGACAACGAGCCCCTTGGGTAATGGCCATGCCCATTTAGGTTTTAGGGCCTGTGAGGGGATCCCAGTGTAGCCCACTCCTCACCTCATGAACCATATACATCAGATGGTTTGATGAAACCTTTATTTCTTGGTATCACCAGTGGGGGATAGGGAGCAAAGAGAGAGAGGCATGAAGGTAGACATGGTCCCTCAGAAGCTCCAAGGTGTCTGCAGGGTCTCCAGAGGGAGCAGGATGCCCTGTGAGGCTGCCCGAGGTCCAGTGAGGAGGGGGTGTGGCTGCCTCCCCGCTTTATGGGCAGCCCTTCACTTCTCCCCTAGGAGGACAGAAAGGCTTGCAGGTGCCAGAGGTGTCCTTCGGTGGCTGGCCACAGACAAGAGGGTTCAGGAGGGAGAGTGAATAAAAGGGGATGAGTCAGGGACAGCTCAGTGAGGAGGGAGACATGGTTCCCCACCTCTCTGGAGAACGGGACCTGAGGACATGAGTCGGATAAAGAACACTGTCCGGATGTTCAGCAGATAAAGGATGAAGAGCTTGGCCAGCTTCTAAAAGAGATGGACCAGCTCCCGTTGGTCCTGCACGGATTAGAGTTTTGCTGTCAGGAGGCAGGGAAAAGAGGAGGGAGCTTCCCTAAGTCCCCCCTTCTCCCCAGAGCACAAGAGCAAGGGGGTTCTTGCCTGGGTGAGCAGAGCAAAGCTCAGCTGCAGACCCAGGTGCGCTTGCAGATCGAACGCCTTCCCCCAGCCCTGACTTCTGTGTGCGGAGGACACTGATGCAGCCAAGTGGTTCTGGCGGTGTGACCCCGGCTGGGCTAGGCAGCCAGCGGCCCTTTGTTCCTCTTTGAAGCATGCTGTGGGCAAGATAAGAGATCGTGGGGAGGCCCAGCACAGCCACAGGGGCCCTTGGAGAACAGCCTTTGTGCTCCCAGGCCCCAGGCCCTCCTCCGCCCGGCCGGTGGCCTCGTCAAACGTGCTTATTTATGGGGCGGTTTAGAAGAGCTGCAGAATGAACTGAGAAAAGGAAGGGATTGTGGACTGGGACGGTCAGGGAAGGCTTGCTGGAAGAGGGGAGTAAACTGGGCCTTGAACCAGGTTGGACGTATGGATGGAACTGCTTTTTCTTTTTTTTTCTTTTTTCCCACATTTCTATAAAGCAAACCTTAGAAAAGCCACCCCTCATTGTGTGACTGCGTCCTTGTCTCGCATGGGCCTTTCTGCATCTCCCCAAAATTCCGGCCTTGCTTGGGTGGAAAGAGGAACTCGGAAGAGGCTGTGCTTCTGGCTGGGCCCCAGCCTTGTGTTTAGGACCACGGAGGTGAGTGGGACACGGCCTGGGATAGGGCTGTCGGGGTCTCTGGAGAAGCCACTGCACAGGGCAGAGCCAAGGGGACAGGGAAGCAAGTCGACATTTCCAGAATAGAAGGTGTCTTTCTTCCTTCCCATTCACCCTGGGAAGGCTTCCTCCCGGCAGACAGGCACTGGGCACAGGGCTTGGGGTGGTGCCCTGTTGTCTTTGGCCTCTGAGCCGGGGCAGGGAGGGTGACAATAGGCATAGTGTTTCTCGCACGCTGGGTGCCAGGGCCTGGCCAGTGCTCGTGGCCACACGGCGCTGGGCGGTGGAGCTCTTCTGTAATGGGGCAGCATGGAGGAGGCCGGGCTGTGCGGAGTGAGCCCACCCTTCCCCTGCAGCTCTGTGGCAGGCCTCCCGCGGCAGCCCCCTCCTCCTGATTCATGGGGGCTGTGGTGAGCGTGTTTCGGGAGTCCCCAAACCATGTGCAGCTGTCTCCCGGCCCCGGCCTCAGACTGACCCCGGCCCTGTCTGCAGGGCACAACACCTCAGCAAGGCCAGCGAGCACGCTCTCACGGAGGCGGTGGCCCAGTGCATGGAAGAATCTGCATCACGTTCCACAGCAAGCAGGTGGCAGAGGAGGGGCGTGAGCCTGGGTGGTCTGGCACCTGAGGCTGGGGCTCGCCTGCCCTGGTGGGCCTGGCCCTGCTGCTGCGGACCGGGCAGCGTCCTCATCTCCGGGCCTCCCGTGGCCCCACGCTGTCCCTGGAGCATGGGAAACAGCGGCTGCTGACAGCTCGTTCTAGAAGCGTGGATAGCTGTCTCCACTTCCTGCTTCCCCAAACCTTGCCCTTGCCCGACCGTCCATCCAAACATTCAGCATGGCTGTGTGTGCCCAGCTCTGTGCTAGGGGCGGGGGCCGCAACAGTGACGGGTGGGGCCCTCAGTCTGATGGAGCAACAATGCAACCTGTCCTCTGTCTATTCTCTGTTATCTGTCGTCTATCTCTCTGACCCGGTGAAGAGAGCGGAGCATCTGGGAAAGGGGAGCAGTCGGGGAAAGCTTCCTGGGAGAAGGGGTATCTTACCTCCGTCTTGAAGGAGACGGAGGCGGGGGCAGCTAGCCAGGTGCAGGCCCGGGGCCGTGGGCCGTGCAGGGACAGACACGGCGCTGCGGGAGCCGGGCAGGTGCCGCTCAGGAGCTGCCATCTGGAGAGCAGGGCCTGAGGGAAGTGGAACGAGGGAAGCTGCAGAGCTAAGTGTGGCTAGCCTCAGGAAGGGCCTTGGAAGACCTTCTGGAATAGGCTTCCCTGGGCTGAGACAACTGGCCCTCCTCAGGGTTGCTGGAGAGGGCCCCTGGGGGGGGCTTTCAGAGGGCGTCCTTGGAGGCTCTCTGCTGACCAAGGAGCTCCGTCAGCAGCCTGCTGGGGTCTGCAAACGGCCGTCCTTGCTGAGGGGCCTGGGGGCCATTCCTCGACTCCATGAGTCACTTAGGGTGCCAAAGGCGGTTTTCCCAGGAGACAGGAAGGCTACCTGTGAGTGCTGAGGGTCGGAACATTTTAGCAGGAAGGTGCCAGGCTGCTGGGTGGCCTGCCTGTCTCTTTGGAAAGGGCCCTTTGAGCTACGCCCAGATCGCAGCATCTATCTGCTGCTGGCTGAACCTCCAGGCTGATCACGGCATCCCTGCGCCTCGACGGCAACCCTCGGCCCCGCCAGCTAGAATGAGGGGCCAGGCCATCCACGGGGGTGCCGGCAGCAGAGTGCTTCAGTTCCTCTGCTGTAGGGAAGTGTCCCTTCCAGAGCATGTTGTCCTTAGGAACAGCTAAGGGGCCAGAGAGAGAGACAAAAGTAACAATCCTTTTATGTAACATTTACCACTCCCAAGGAGAGGCCTCCGAATGTTAAGAAGCGGTGTCTATATAAAAATTAATATTTTTCGTAGGAGATTCTGTTGATGCTTCCTTGAAAGTCCAGAGAAGGAGGCTTTTGAGAAGAGAGACAAGGAGGAGAGGAGGGGCCGAGGAGGGAGGCAGGGCTCTCCGGGTACTAGACAGTCTTATTTTTGTAGGTTCTACCCCAGAGTACATAAAAGAATTAAAATGCACCCACATCCCACATTAAATAGAATTATTTTGCTATAAAATACTTGGAAAGAATTTTTATAATTTTGCTTTTGAAATTATTTGGCTGAAGTTTACTCATTTAGTTTACAATGGGCTCCACCTTCCCAGCCATCATCCCGTGTATGCAGGAATCCGTACAAGGCGAGAAAATAAAAGGTACAAATTGTTTTCAAATGGAAGAAAATTTTCATGAGTATCAAATTGAACAATTAATGACCTTTAAATGTATTCATGAAAATTTTATTATTTCCAATTTTGCTCTTTGTATTTTGGAGCAACTTCATTTTTCCCAGGTTGCAATGTTTGATGAGTAGAGCTCGTGGGTCGCAAATACTTTACTTTATAGGGTTTACATTCCTGTGAAGTTTACCGTAAAGCAGTCCGGGAAGAAGGGAGGGAGACTGAGCTCGCAGGCAGAAGGCTCATCTCGCCAGCAGGCTGGGCTACTTTCTTCTGGATGGTTCTTCCTCCAGCTGCCCTGCCCGCTAGGCCAGAGCCCACCCACGGGACCACGCAAGGGCCAGGGCTGGGGGGAGGGGGAAAGGGGCCCCTGCCCAGGAGTCTGGGAGAGGCACCTCAGAAAACCTGTGGGTCAACCTGTCACACCCAACTGTGGGCCTGGGGTTACGAGAAACTCATCCCAGGCAGTGTGACTTCGGAGGCCACCTGGGGCCCGGCCACGGGGCGCCTGCACTTTGTAACTTGGATTCCTGGTAACTAGCCCTGGGGGCACAGAGGAGGAGAACAGAAAGCCACTTGATGGGCTCCTGCTTTCAGCCACCACAGAGGTTTTATGATCTGAGAGGTGAACTGGGGAGCAGCCACAGACTATTTAATCTTGATACTAACAGACTGAACGAAAATGCAGACAAACCATTTGGATTTGGATTTTTTAAATTTATTTTTTTCAAACAAAAAAGAAGTAAAACTCAGAGTTGACTTTAGGTAGTGGTGCTGGGATTTTGCAGCCTTCCAGGCGGAGCTGGAGTGGTCCCTGCCTCCCCCCGCCCCCCCATAGCTTCCTGGAGGAAATCTTGCAGCTCAGCCGCGGTGATCCCAGCACAGACAGGAGCCCTTGGGGTCTTAACCCCGGGGCCTCGAACTGAGGTCTGGAAGCCCTGCTGTGGGTCTGCAGGGTGCAGACTGCTGTCCCTGACCTTACCCACCCACCGCAGGCCGGCTGGGTTTCCCTCCCTGGCGGAGCGCCGCTGAGGGAAGTCACATTAGCAAATGAGGTGTTGTGATGGATGGGGTCTCTTCTGGACGTCAGGATGATGAATGGGCTGCAGGAATGGGCCTGACCACAGGATGGGGGGCCGTGCCGAGACCACACCCAGCAGAGCCCCGTCACGCAGGGACTGTGCTAACATGTGGGAGAGACACCCTGCTTGTTGGATGAATGGTCCGTTGATGAAAACTTTGGTATAAAGTCAGCAGTGTGTGGGGGAGGCCGGGGAAGGCTGGATGCTGTCAACTGTTTTCTGAGGCATGAGAATACGGTAAGGGAGACCCTGATTTTGTAGTCCCTTGAATTTCTCTGGAGCATTCTCCCATTTTTCCAAGTTCCCTCCACAGGTGCCATTGATGGTGTGTTTAGCCAAGGTCAGGCTAGGCGCCATCATCAATTAACCCCGAAATGTGAGTGGCGGCACTCCACTGTGGCTTGTTGCTCCTTTATGTGGTGGAGTCCAATGTGGGTGTTCCTGGTTAGCCCGTGACTTTTCTCCAGGTGGTGATTCAGGGACCCCAGCTTCTTCTATCTTGTGGTTCCATCATCCCACGGGCCTCGAGGCCTTTCCATATGTCCAGTGGATGGTCATGTATGGAAAAGACCTGCTCCCTTTTGAAACCTCTTAGCTGGAAAGTGACCATTCCATTCTCATACACCATCGGTAGGAATTAGTCACATAGCACAGAGTACACCTGGAAGAAAGGGGGGCCAGGGACAGTACCTCACTGGGCAGTTGATTCTCAGAAAAACAAAAATCTCTGTTCTACTGGGAGGGACAATGGAGAGTGAGCCATCTCACTCTCTACTCCTCAGAGGCCTTCATCCTTGCCATTCTCCTCCTCGTTATCCAAAGCTAACACGCACTAACACACACAGACACATACACACACACACACAGTGCCATCGCTTTCACTGTTTTGCATCCTTTAAATCATGTAATTTTCACCAACACCCTATTTTATGGGTTCTAAGATGCATAATTTTTTTTCATACTTAGCCTCTCTGAAATCAGAATATAGTCAAGGGCATCTTTCGAACCCTGTCAGGCAACAGTCACCGTGGCTATGTGTGGAAAACCTTCCTCTGACATTTTCTGGAAAGACCAAGAGAGTTCCAGCATCTATAGATTTGGAAACTGATGCCCAGAGAGGTTTAGTAACTTGCCCAAAGTCACACAGCCAATGAGTGATGGAGCTGAGGTTTGAGGCCTGGCATTCCCCTCCCCTCTGCTTCCAATGGATTGTAAGACTTGCTCCAAGAACCCAGCCATGTTTACCAACAACCGTCTCCCAGATCCGTCCTTGGGGGCTAAGCGGATTCCTGTCCCTCTGTGGAGAGTGAGGAGGAGTATTTCTCCACGTCCAAGATCAGGGTCCCCAAATCGGCAGAAGCCAGGTCTTGGGTGATATGGGACTCCAGTTACAAGGACATCTGCCGAAGCCAGGACGCCTGCTACATTTTTGCTTGGCTGATAATTTAATCTCTGAAAAAGCAACACACAGAACTGGCAGGATACAGCAAATTCCGATCAGCCAAGAGGCATGTGGTGGCAAAATGAGATGATAGGGACCTGGGAAGGAAAGGACTTTATCATCCTAGCATTCCCAGTGTCACAGGAAGGGAGTGGTGGGCAAAAGCTGTTGTGGAGGGTGGACCTCTAGATAGTTTTCAAATGGATGAAATACAGTGGCCTGGAAAAGATGACTCAAAAGATCAGTGTGGCCCCATGAAAAACTCAAAACAAAGAAGAAAAAACTATCACCAACAATAAACAAGCAATAAGATGGTGGGAAAACAATTTACCACGCTCCTCCCCCTCGCGCCCCCCCCCCCCAAAAAAAGTTTCCTCAGATCAGATGATGCAAAGTGTGTCAGGGCCACTGCAGAATATGTCAGAGCTTAAAAGGGACGTTGACGAGAGAGATGGCTGAACCCTCGCCTCTTAAAAACACTCCCACCGTCCTGGGAGAACGAGCCTCCCTGGGCACCGTGTGCGTGTGGGGGCAGCACCCTGACTCCTGAAGAGGTGCACGGAGGTGCCAGAGGCAGGAGGGTGCAAGTGGCTAAAGGTCTAGGGGAGCTGGGTTTCAGGAGAAATCGCTGGTGTCACCCCTGGATAAGAGGAGGCAAGATGAAAACCAGAGGTGGATAAAGGCTCTCCTGATCATCAGGATGGAATTTGGACTCCGGAGACAGTGAAGCCCGCGTCCAGCATCAGAGAGGACGGAGCAGGTTTCTGTAGGTGTAACCATTAGCAGAGCTAGGCCAGACCCAGCCCATGTGGCACATCAGATTCTGTGAGCCCCGTCCCCCTGCCACCCCCACCTTGCCCTCCTTCCACCCTATAGATCTGTGCCATAGACCAACTCACCTTGGGCACTGTTGCATGGCCCACAGCCCAGCAGGAGCTCCCCAGGAACCTTCTAGGTGCCCTCACATACAAACCGGGAGTGTAGGAGAGTTAGCATCCCAGGGCATGAAGCTGGAGTTGATGAGTCCTCCCACTTGCCCTCACAGACCAGCAGCTCTGAGGTACACTTCGAAGGGCTCACTGGGCAGGCGCGTGGAACCCAGGGGCCCTCTGTACTAAAGGCCAACTCTCCCCCCACCCCACTTCCCTCCCCCCGCCTCTGCCCGCCCCACTCCCTGGGCACTGGCCTCAGCAAAATGCCTTCACTTAACCTTTGTCTCAGAAGCTGTTTTCGATGGGGTTACTGGAAGTTTGGAAAATAGAGTAAATCACCCTTAGTCCTGTCTCCTTTGCCCAGCTTCTACAATATTTGGATGCCCCTCATGCGTGCACATCATTTAACATATTTACCTCACGGGGCGCACATTATTTTTTTGACTTCACATTATATCTAAGTTCCCCCTACCTCCTGTTTTTTTTTTATACATAATTTTTTAAAATAATTACTGTTTTAATAGGGCCCATTTGGTTCCATGGAGAGTTTGTACCACAGTCAACTTTGCCATTTCCCTGCATCTAGAACTTTAGATCACACCAGTTAGCATCCTGGTGGGGTTATCAGGTCCATAGATTTGTGTCCAGATAAAATAAAGGACTGTCTTTAACAGCCTGTAAGAGAAAACAAAGATGCCTAAGAGCCCACGTCACTTTGTGAAGAGCGAGTAACACCTGGCTGATCCCATTCTCCAGTGTGGCCTGGGTACCAGGGACTGGGGGGAATTCTGTATACGCCACTGCCTCAGCCCGAAACGGTCTCTGGTCCTATTTCATGTTTTTGTATTTTGTCACAATCATGGATAAAGCAACTCTAAGAGGAATGAATAATACACTGAGTTAAAAGACTTAAGATCTGAATAGGTCTTGAGAAGCTAGGATGGGCTATAACTCAGTGGGATGAAATGTTACATAAGGCGTTCAGTTAAAAAAATCAACTGCATATGGACAGGATGGGGAAGCCCTGCCTTACTTAACAGTCGTTCATGTGAAACAGACCCAGAGACTATAGTTGACCTCAAGCTCAATATGAATCATCTGTGTGGTGTGGCTGCCAAGGAGACTAATATAATCTTGGGCCACGTTAAGAGAAGTATAATATTAAGACCAGGGGAGGGGGCGTTCCCACCAGGCTCTGATTAATCAGACCACACTGGGAACATCGAGTCAAGTCCTCTAAGTCAGTTTCTCAGTGGAACACTGACAAATTCACTCCTTCACCAAGCATTTATCGAATGCCTACTATCTGTCCATCACGGTGCTGGATGCAAAGTGCACACAGATGAATGAGACACGCTTCCCATACGTACGGAGCTCACAGGCTCATGCTATCCAGTGCTGTGCAGTATTTCACATAGCATTTAATAATTTATAAGGCAATACTTATAACACAAAAATATAGTCAGTCAGCAGTGTTTAGGATCTTTTAAATGTTTTCAGGAATCACACACGCACTCCATCCTGATACTACAGTGGTCTTCATTGAGGTAGAAAGTTAATACGGACTCCACCTCCTCCACCTGCCCTCCCAAACCCATCTCATGTGATTCCGTACCCTCATTCCCTTCGTCCCGCTGTGTTCGGCCCAATTAGCAGGTTGTAGATTCTTCTCGTCCGGCTTGGAGCTGGAGCACCCTTAGAACCCCAGTATGTGTTTGCTCTGGTGGGTACGCTAAACTGGGTCTCAGAGTCCATCCTGTGGGAATGCCTTCCTGTGTTGTAGAGCCTGGAGAACTAAAAACGCCATTTCCTAGATTCCCCTAAAGCTATGATTCTGGATGTGAATTAGGTTTGGCCAACTGGCCATGGAATATGGAAGGTAGAATTGCAGTGAGGGGCCATCTTCCCACTACTTCAGCTCTTGCTTTGGGCAAGCGTGATCAGGGCCAGCAACGTTCCAGCGTTCAGTGATACCAATCAGGATGGCCTACACTGTGCCCACAGCCAAACAGTCCCCACACCACGTGGCTGGGGGTCCTAATCCCTGCTTCTCCCATTTGGGGACTGGCAAAGAAATGGTATGGATTCCTACTATGAGGGACCTATGAGGTTGAGGGGCAGGTATCATCAGCTCCTTGTTGACTGAGGAAAAAAGGGAGGCCTATGGAATTCAAATGACTTATCCAAGGTCACAGAAACAGACTTTGGCAAAGGTGGGTTACAAACCCAGTTTTCCTAACAGCATGTAATCTGCTCACTAAACCACATTCAGAGAAGCACATCCCAAGGAGAGGACCAAGGAGGTCTACAGGCCAGGTCTCACAAGGAGGACTAAAGACAGTTTGGGGAGAATGGTAAACCAAAGTGTTGACTTCAAATATTTAAAGGGGTCCTGAAGCAGATTGCATTTTCTAAAAAAAAAACAAAAAACAACAACAAAAAAAACCAGCCACAGCAATATCTCTGCTCCCACATGCTCTTCCTGAACCTTGTCACTCCCCCCATCAGCAAGCAGAGCCCATTTCCCCACCCTTGAATGTGGGCAGGCCTTTGTGGCTACCTTGCTGGGTAGAATGTGCCCACAGTAGTATTGTGTGACTGCTGAGGCTGAGCCAGCAGAGTCCACACAGCTTCTGCCTGGCTCACCCGCAGAACACAGCTGCCATGTCGTGGGGAAGCCCAGGCCATCAGAGACCACGTCCAAGTTCATAGCTGACAGCCTCAGCTAAGGTCTTAGCCAGCAGCCAGCACCAACCATCATACACATGAGCGAATGGACCTCAGGATGTTTTGAGCTTCCAGCCTTTGACCCAACCCAACCAATGCCAGGTAGAGCTCTTTCCCCTGAGTCTTGCCAAAATTTCAGATTTGTAAGCAAAATAAATACTGCTTTTGTTTTAAGCCACTAAGTTTTGTGACATGGCCATAGATAGCCAGGACAGGTACCTACGTTCAAGAGGAAGTCAATTTATTCTACATAGCTGTTCATTCACTGGGTTAAGAATTTCTAAGCCACTGTTGCCTTGCATTGTTGGGTCCTGGCAGTTCAGAGGTCACTAAGACACTATTTCTCGCCTCAAGCTGCCTGCAGTTTTGTAGGGGAGATATATGGGCAATGAGGTCATTAGAATCCACTGAGCTATGGGTAGAACACAACAGCAAGTTCAAGTAGCTCTCATTGGGCAAGTTAATAAAAGGTCCCGGGCAGGAATAACACCTGGTGCTGGTCTAGGCTGCACAGGCCTTCTGTGAGAAGAGAGCAAGGAGAGCATCCAGCAGAGGGAAGAGCAAGTGCAGGAGCATGGGCGTGCGGCCGGCATGGCACGGCCAGGGAGGAGAGACGCTCTGCACACGGCGCGGACTGGACTGCAGGGAAGCAGTCAGAGTAGAGTGAACCAGCAGGAGATGGTCATCATCATCCCGGCAGTGGCAAGTGACTGAAGAGACTTCAGAAAAAGAGTCAGGGTGTCTGGTGACAGTCTGGATGAGAGCAATGAGGGAGAAAGAAACAGAAATGACTAGAATTTCTGGCAAAGGGAACTCATTTCTTGATGTGAGGCACTTTGGAAGAAGAGTAATTTGGGAAGTTGATGAGTTTGTCTATGGATTTGTTGATGATGAGATGTGTGTTCATTAAAATGGTTTCAGCTACAGGTAACAGAATTCCTAACTGAACGAGAAATGAGTTCAGCGGTCCCAGGGTTAGTTCATTGGTTCAATCACATAATCAATGATGCAAGAGTCATCTGTACTTTTGGTCTGCCGATCTCAGCACACTGGATTTGACTTCTCACGGCCACACAGTGGCTGCTGGAGCTCTAGGCACTACCTCTCGCTGCGAACTTCTGGCCAACAAAGAGCAGAGTTTCCATTCATGAGCCTATTTCAGTAGAAAGGAAAACTTTCCCCCAAGCCCTCAGGTCCATTGATCAAAATGAGGTCCTAAGCAGTGAGGGAGGCTGAGAGAACAGCCATGTGGCCTTTCGGCCCCTGTGTGGGAGGTGGGCTCTGACAGAGAGAAAGGGCAGAGCGGCTGTTGGGGAGGCTCAAGCTAGGCTGCCTGTGGAGCACAGCCCTCAGGTGGAGCACGGCCCTCAGGTGGAGCATGGCCCTCAGGTGGAGGAGGCAAGCAGTCACATACGCAGTTCAGGAGAGTATCCCATGCCAGAGATTTTAAAGGTAATGTCGCTATGTATGTTTTTCTAATATGTTTTGAATGCCGTGCTAGGCACTTTACATAGTTATTCATTAAACCTCCTAATACCCTAGAGGGAGTTGAATCCCAGGCAACCAGAGGCTCTTTGAAACCTCATGGTTTGGTTTTGTTCCTGTATGGAGTGTATGGAAAAGGTCTTCGAGGCTTCCAGCACTCCTGTGGGGTCTCTCCTGCATCTTCACGGAAGAGATGAGTAGAAACAGCCTCTCTTGTGCCCTTGTCTGTAGGGGAGAGCAGAGCCTGATTTAGGGGAATTCTGGAGGCAGAAAAAAGGAAGCCTCTGAGTCCAGGGGAGGTGCTTAGGAGCACAGCTCAGCCCTAGACACATGGGGAGACCTGAAGCCCTAAAGCAAAGAATGGTGCCTTCCCAGGGATCTGGGGATCAGAAAAATAGCCATAGTGCTGAGCTGAGGGAGAAAGCAGACTGCACCAGGACAGTGATGGTGCATCTGTCTGGGGACAGGCTAAGTTAGGGCAATGGGCTGGATTTGTCCTTCCCCTCAGTCTCTCTCTCAGTGGCACATGATAGGGAACCCGCTGCCCGTGCTATTGCAGGGAAGGGATTGGAGGACACAGGGAAGGCAGAGAGCTAGAGAAGCGATCCCAGTGCGTCGGGCCACGAACATTACCTAGAGAAGTAGCCTCTGAGGAAGGATGACCTCAAAATGGACTTGGACATGTTGGAAGAATATCACAGAGTTCTTCTGAGCTTGCCCGAGTCTGAGCCCTAAGCTCACGCCAGCTGAGGGAGCTCAGCCCAGAAGGCCCATTGCAGAACCCAGGGGCCCTGGAGGGCGTTCAGGGTGAGCACACAGCCCAGGGGACATGGACTACTGGACCCAGGCTAGCATCATGCCTGGCTGTGGAGAGACAGCCGTGCCCCCCAACATCCCACGTGCCTTGCAACTGGCCCCTACCACCTTGTGGGGGAGCAGGACCATGCAGCTGGCTCTGACTGATGCATGTCAACTGCTTTATTACCTGCCCTGTAAGTGAGAAGTCTTCCGAAGAGATGATGGAGCCCCAGAGCCAAGCCTGAAACAAGAATGGAAGATGGTTCCACTGAAGAATCTAACTGCAGGCTTTGACTGAGAAGAAAACAAGCCTTTGTCATATTAAGATTTAGGGGCTCTTTGTTACGGCAGCACAACTGCACTTACTGTTACCAATCCATGGTATGCACTCAATACCCATCCATTTGAGTTACAGCTACCCGCTGCCTATGACCTTGGGCCAGTCCCTTCTTCTTTGGGCCTCAGCTTCTTCATCTGAAAAATGGGAGTGGGAGTGCTTTGTGGGAATGTTTTAAGGGCTGAATGTGACAGTGCGTGGCTCATGGGACACACACACATCTTGTTCCTTTCACTTTTTCTTCCATGAACGAGGCACAAATAAGTAGGAGGCAAAGATTCTGGCCTGAAGGAGGTCCCAGTCTCATTCAGGGCACAAAGTGAGACAGGATGTGTGACATCTTTCTGGGTGGGAAAGGACATTCCCTGAAAATCGGCTAAATGTGGGCCTGGAGCCTCCATTCCAGTTTTTCAACTGGTGGATTTTAAAAGTGGGGAGGAGGTGAGGTTTGCCCTTTCTGCTCTGGCAGGGCTCTCCAAGCCTCTTCTTCCCCATCTCATAAATGGGTGTAACCCAAGAGGTCTTTCTAAGTCCTGTCTGCTTTGCTCCTTTGCACCTGCCCCCATCTCTCCAGGTGTCCTTCAGGAGGGAAGCCAGTGGCTCATGGCTATCACAGCTGTCTAGGTCATTCTGGAAATCCACCCCAAGAGACAAGAGAGAGGTCCAAGAGGAGTCTGCCAGCACCAGGTCCTCTTCCGCCTGTGCTCCAGAAATCTTCGCTCAGAAGCCACTGCTGCTTCCAGGTGTCCAGCTGTGGGCACAGAGACTTAGGAGAAGCAGGTGACAGCCAGAGCTCCTTGAACAGTCCCTGGTGGGAGAGAGGTATCTGTGGGACCTGCCAGCCTCTTGGGAGTGGGCTGTGAGTTGAGGGGAGGTAAGGGGTCCTGGGGCTAGGCTAAGGAGGAGAGGCTGTCCCATGGGGCCAAGGGCAGGCCCACAGCCCCCTTTCACGTGCCCAGGGGCATCTGAGTGATTCTGGAAATAAGACAGACAAGGGCTCAAGTTCCTTCCATAGCCCCAACTTTCTGTGCGGCCCTGGACAAATTGCTTCTGACTTCTATGTTCCCCCTCTGGAAAATGGAGAACACACCCGTCTCACATAGTCATCAGATGAAAGGAACGAGCAATGCTGGGCACATGGTGGGGGCGCGCCATACGTTCAGCAGCAGATAAAACCTACCGTCTGGCGGGGTGGCCCACTGGGAAGGGCAGCTTCAGCCTGGGGACTAGGAGTGGGGATGGCTGACAATGGGCTCTGTTCTGGGTGACAACAGGAGGGCTGGATTCCAAGGCTGCAGGGAAGGTGGGCGGGGGGTGGCAGTGGGCAGGAGACAGGGACTGCTAGCTGCTTTGGCACCCAGCGTCCCTTCCTCACGTCCCACTTGGCCTTGGAAAGCAGCAGAGCTGGCCTCCCTTCCCAGCTGTTCCTCGTGATCCAGATAAATTGTTTCCGCCTGCGCTGCCTCATCCTCCCCCAGTCCTCTTCCTGTTGCAACACCTCGGCCCCACAGTAAACACGGGCCCTATCTATCTCCACCATGTCCCTGGCTCCCTGCCGGCCACAGGCTCATCCTCCTCCAGCCCAGCCCCGGCCAGATGTGCCCGTGCCTTTCACAGCTGTTCCCTTGACCCCTGAGTCAAAGCGCTCTATATCAAGGGATTGCCCCTGGCCCTCCCTACTCCCTCCATATTAGCTGCCCCCCGCCGTCTGACCAGGGCAGGAACTGAGGGGGTCCCAGGGCTGCCTTTCTACCGCGGTTTTTCTCTCTGGGCCCCAGCTCCTTAGCAGCCCCCGTGGACGCCAACATTGTCCAGCAACAGGACAAAGGATGCTCATCATGCCTTCATTGTGCCCCCTGCACCCTGCTTCACAGATTCGCAGGGGTGGTCTCCACCACCAGGAGCCCAGGCCCTCCAAATGCTCCTGAATCCTCCTGACAGAGAAGACAGTCTATAAGCCTGCGCACGTGAGGTGTCCTGGACTCAGCGCCTCGCCCCTCCCAGGCCCCGCATGCATTTTAGGACCTCGACACGGCCTCATCTTCCCCGGAGGAGTCACCTCTGTTCCTCCTGCCCTGGCCCTGGCCACACCTGGGCTCCCCCCACCCTGGCAATCACTCCCCAAGAGAGAAGAGAGCTTCTGTTCTTTCTTGCACCCCAGGACTGCTGGAAGGCAGGTCCTAGTGTTGGGTAGGAAAGGGACAGGGCCCCTTTTTGGACTATGTAGGAGTCTAGAGATGTGGGTCCAGCCTTAGCATCAGGTCACAGCCCCATGGCTGCCCCAGCTTCCTTGGTAGACAGCAAAGGTGCCCATATCTGTGAGTTCAGATCACAGGTACAACCTCTCTTGTTCTCTCTCTCTTTCCCTCCCTCCTTCTCTCTGTCTGTCTCTCTCTCTGTGTTTCTGTGTCTCAGAATGTCATCTGTCTGTCTCTCTCACACACACACACCAGCATGCTAGGAGAAAAGGCGGGGAAGGGTCACCCCCACCTCCTCTAATAACAGCATTTTCAACACACATTTGACACAACTGTGGTTAAGATCATGATGAAAAGACCACCTGGGGAAACAGTGTGAAAAGGAAGATCCTTCTGCTGGAATTCAGTGGGAAACTGATTATCAGCCTGAGCATGAGGAGAAGACTTCCTCTCAGACACCAGGGACATCCCACCCCCCCACCCCCCGCCCCTGCCCGGGGCTCCCTGACCCTGAGGTTCGGAACTCGGCTAGGCTTCGGCTCCCACACCCAGTGTCCTGGAGATCACCCGTGTTTCACTGTGATTCCTCTGTTACGTCTCAAACCCCTTCTCCGCAGCCCTGGAGATCTTTCCACAACTCGTCACTTTTCATTCCCCACGTCCCAGTGCTGGACCGATCGTGCAGGCTGGAGTTGCCAATTGAAGAGAAGGGCTCAGAAATCATCCTCACAGTCCTCTCTCGATGAAGGGGTGAAAGTGAAAGCCCAGAATTAGTAGCAGGATTTACTGAATGTTTTCTCTGTGACAGACCTCAGGCTCAACATTTCACAAGCATTCCCTCATTTAATCCTCCCAACGATCCCCTAAGAGAAGTAATGTTACTCTCCCCATTTTACAAACGAGAAGACTGAGACTTGGTAAGGTCAAATGACTTACCCCAAGTGTTAGAACAAAATGCTCTAAGAGATTCCAACCCAAGTTAATCTGACTTCAAACTCCAAAGCCTTAAACCATTAGCTGTATTGCCTCCAGGGTAGAAAAGGGATTTGGGGAGCCATTTGTCCAAAATCACACAGAAATTCGGGATGCCCCTGGCCCCAGGACCCAGGCCACATCCTTTGTTGTCCGGCCTTAGGAGTCAGGTCCTTGGTGAGCAATTGCTGTGACAGGCACAGGGCTGGTCCTGGCCAGAAGGCCTCCCGCTGGCCTGGCCCCCCTTCCCCGTCGGCCCCAGCTCAGCCCTGGTCTGGCACGATGTCTGAGCTGGGAGGACCTGGGAGCTCATTTTGCTGGATGGCTCACTGGGACTTGCTCCAGGTCCCAGGTGAGCTGGGAGTGGGTCCAATGCCAGATCAGCCCCTCTCCACCCTGGCTCCATGCTCTGAGACTGCCCTGATGGGCCAGGCCTTCCCACGGTGATGATGTCAGCTCCAAGAGTACTTTGATGGTCAGGGCTCGGTGGCAAGTCCCAACAAGTCCTCTTGGAAGGGCTAAGATTAGCACAGAGACCTCAGCTCTGACTCACAGGGGTGACCAGGGTCAGGCCAGCCTGGCCCCCATTACCGCTCTCCTCTGATTCACCAGTGGAAAGAAGTTGGTGCAAGACCTTTCCCTGGCCGCCAGCTTTCTCTCTCTGCACCTGACTGCCTGGGTTCTGCAGCGTGCGGACAGGGCCTCTGGCTTCCCAGCCCCTGTGCCTGGCCTGCCAACGCTCAGCGGGAAGCTGGTTGGGGTTTGGCGAGTCCCTTTTTTTGGACCTACTCTGGTGTTCCCCAAATCTCTTATTTTATCCATCCCCCCAGTCTCCCCAACATCCAGTCAAAGGGTTTAAGGCTACCTACTCTGCTTCAGAGGGAAAACCCCAGGTCAGGAGGTGGCCTGCTGTGACTTCTCAGAGATGTCGCCGAACCTCTTGAGGTGCAAGTGTGAGGGATGCACCATTTACGTGCCTCAAGTCACTCTCACAATCTTAGAGCCATAGAGGAGTCAGCAGCCTGTGAATTAACTGCGTCTGTATGTGCATGCGTGTGTATGCATGCGTGCACGCGTGCGCGTGCTCGTCCGTGAGCGGAGAGCGAGAGCACGGGGAAATGCCCTCCTGCGTATCCCCTAGGGATCCTAGGGCCCTGCCTTCAGAAATCCCAGATCAGGCCTGGCAGAACTCAAGTTCCCCATCTGTAAGGTGCACATCTGCACTTGGCCTATTAGTGTCCAACATGCTTGCCAGGTTTTCCAGAGCCAGCTACTTTTCAAATGCATTGCCTCCTGAACCCCATTTGCTCTTTTCAGACATAGCTTTGGCTTGAGCCTGAAATAGATACTTATTCTGTTCCTAAGCTCCTTTCGCGATCTGTATCCTGGAGGCGTGTGGGAAGGGGTAAGAAAGGCCACCAGCCACTCTGGTCGACACTGGCATCTGCAGAGGGCAAGAGAGAAGAAGCCGGAGGAGGGGAGAGCTTGAGTTCTGTTAGAGCCACGTGATTTCTGCCAACAAGGAGCAGAGGACTTCCTTGTCCCGCCCCTGCCACTGCTGACTTGGAGTCATGTTGGTGTTTTCCCCAAAGATTTCAAGGTCCCTAGATAGAACAGGCAATGTGGTGGTCACCGGGACATTCCCTTTTCCTCTCTCCTTTTCTTCTTTAAGAACATGGTGGAGACGTGGCCCCCGCGGGACTGTGAATCACGAATGGACTAGTTGGAAGGACCCAGGGCCTGGAATATACTACTTTGTGGACACCGGTGGGGCCACCATGCCAGAAGAGTGACATGGCGCCACCCCAGGACTGGAGAAGTGACCAGGGCCATGGGAGAGCAGGCTTTTTTAAAGCTGTGCCCACAGTGAGGCTGGGAAGCGAGGGTAAAGTGGGCATGGGCCGGGGTAGGCTGGATGGGTACCTGCTCCTGCCCCTCACCCGGCATTAGGCGAACCTGGAGGGAGGCCAGGGAGAGCCGAGAACTGTCCCTGCAGCGGCAGCATCCCTGGGACAGCTTGCCCTGGAGCCCAGAGCCCATTAGACAGAACAAGCAGCCCCGAGAACAAGCGGGGAGGCAACCCGTTATCGTGTGGCAACCCTCATGGGCACAGCAGATGACAGTTCTAACAGTCACCGAAGTCATGAACTGATGCTCCAGCTGGGTCAGGGTCTCGGTCACAAGGCAGGGCTGGTGGCCATGGCTTGGGCATGAGCTGGGAGGTGACAAGGAGCTATGCCACTCCATAGGGGCCTGAACTAGGGTGGGCAGAAAAGGGCATTAGATAGTGTCGGGGGCAGGGGGATTGTCGTGTAGAATGAACGATGATTGGGAAACCATGGATCCAGAGGGAAGGGCATGGTGCTGCAGAGTGTCAAGACAAATCCACTCCACTGGGATTTCCTCGCCCACGAACAGGTGGTCTCTGCAGCCCCCAGTCACTGGGTGCCGAGGACATCAATCCTCAGGATGGGTGGCAGGGTCCAACCTTGGTGGGGGGCTGCACCCTACAAAAGCCAGGCTGAGCCAGGGCACGGGGAGAGCCGTGTGCCGGGGAAGACGCGGCCACACACACAGGGTGGGCGTAAGCCAGGGCAGGAGGTCGCCGCTCTGGCTCACCCCAGTCCTGCAGGGCAGATCTGGCTGTGCTGCCCAAGGCCACCCTGTGTGTGGGGAGCACAGCTGGCCTGCCTGGAAGAGCCCAGCACAAGCTGCAACCTTCTCACTTCATTCCTGTCGCCCCCAGGGACTAGCAGGGCCAGCCCAGGTCAGTCGGCTGACAGCCCTCTGCAAGGGTTGTCCCCCCTCCACCCCTACCCCCCCCCCCCCCCCCCCCAGCCCGGACTTGTTTACATCACCGCCTCACTCCAGACCTGACTGCAGCAGAACTTAGCACTGCCTGGGAGGAAACCCTCTCCTCCGTCCTTCCTCGACTCACAGACTCTCTCCTCAGTGAGGGGGACAGTAGGTAGGGTTTGGGGGTGTCTCTACAAACCCATGCATCTTCTTGTCCCTGCTTTCAATGGGCCGGTACCAGGGTAGGCTCATGGGTACTGGACCAGATGGACAACTGGGATGGCAGAGGCCTCTCTCACATTGGAAGAAAATCTCTGGGACCCCACTTCTTCAAACAGCTTTATGGAGAGGTGTAAGTGACGTAGAATAAACAGACTATTTAATGTGTGGGGTCAGATCTTGTCTGACATTCAGATCCGCCAGCAAGAGAATGAACGTCTCTATCATTCCGAAAGTTTCCTCCTGCCTCATGTAATCCGTCCTCCTGCCCCTCCCAGCCAGTCCCTGTCCCCAGGCAGCCCCGACTGTGCTTTCTCTCAGTATAGATTAGTTTGCATTTTCTAGAGTTTGATATCAATGGAGCCATACAGTGGTCCTTTTTGGCCTGGCTCCTTTCCCTCCGCACAATTATCTTGAGATTCATCCAAGTGGTTGCAGTAGTTCATTCCTTTTTATTGCTGACTAGTGTTCCACTGGATGGATGTACCAGAATTTGTTTATCCATGCACCTGTTGATGGGTGTTTGGGTTGTCTCCAGTTTGGGGTTACTCCGTATAAAGCCTGGCATCTGTGTATGAGGCTTTGCACAACCTTGTATGGATGTATGCTTCCATCTCTTACCACCTCCATGCATGACCTCCTCCAGTGCAGGGATGGGGGCCTGGTTGGGAGGACATCCTGAGAGGGGGGCAGACGAGGAGCAAGGAGGAGTGAACACAAGCCTGACTGGCTAAGACCTTGCCACAGGTCCCCAGGGGCAGTGAGAGGATGGGTCTGCCTGCCTGGCAGGTGCCAGCTTTCACATAATCCACAGCCCCATTAGGGGCTCCTCACTAGTCATTACCTGTCTCTGCATGCAGCCGATTATAGAAAAAGCATTAGAGGCTTCTTCACTTGTGCTCTGTTTAGAATGGACAAGTTGCTACCAGCACATTCTATTCCCAGTGGGACGGGGACAGGAAATCTTCCCTCCCCACAATTGACGCCTCTCTTTCCCAAGTGCGTGTACATGCGTGCATACACACACACCACACACACACACACACACACTCCTCTGCGGCTCCTGGGGAAGCAGAGAAGCTAGGGGCTGTGAGGCTCTGGGCCTGGAAAGTAAGAGATCCGTCAGACCCCAGCGGTGGGCTTCCTGGCAAAAAATGGAGCTCATGTTCATACCTCCTCACCTAGGAGCAACTGCTCTGGCCTGGCCTCAGGTGGCCATGGGGCCACTGAGGGGACAGCTGAGACATTGAGGAGTTTGAAAAGCCCCCTTGGTATGTGAGCTGCTTTTAAACCTGCAGCACCACCCCTTCCCCCTGGACCTCAGCCAGGCAATCCTTTGGTCCCTCAACCTCCCACGCCAGTCTTCCCTGCATTCTTCAGCCCCTGCCGCCCCCCTCGGGCCCCTATCCCTCCACCCCCCCCACCAACCCTGGTTGGGGTGACCACATGGACAAACCAGTCTTCAAAACGCTCCCTCCCTCCAGTCACTCTGTCACAGGCCACCCCCTTCTTTCACCTCAGGGCCTCCTCATCTTCAAAGCAAGTCATTCCTGTCCTTGGGCCTTGCTCCCAAGGCCTTTCTCACTTTCTCCTTCAAGAAGATTCCTTTGATCAGCTCAAGTCACTCCCTCAACCTGATTTGTCAACCTTAGTCCTTTTTCACAAGGCCTATGACCTGAAGTGCCCCCCCCCCCCCCTTGCAGAACATCAAGGAGACAGACAGGATTGTTCACGTCTCAGAGGCTGCCTCAGTTTCCTCTTCTCTGCCTGCACTCTGAACTGTGCCGGGCCCCAGGTGGGGAGATTCATCCTTCTGCTGCTGGCCGGCTCAGGCTGTCACGTTAGAACAAGGGACACGGAATCCCCAGGGCTTGAAGAAGGGAGAGAAAACGTGGGAAGGAGCTATTTCCCATGTCTTTGCCATTGGAGTGGGATCCCAAAAGCTGGGAAAGGGGTGGACTGGGGCTAGAACCCAAGGGCCCTGACTTCCCACTGAGTGATCGCCCACCCTCAAATCAAGTACACACATTTTAATAAATGTTCTCCCATGCTCAACATGGGACATTGGTGGCTGAGGACCAAGTCAGTTCGGCGGGGGGAGGAGGGGAAGACAGCTGTGAGGGGGGTAAAAAAAAAACACAGAACCCCCCAAAACCTCTCTGAAAGGGTAAAATACAAGACCTGGGTGTGTCTAATCCCAAAGACAAAGAACACACTCTGAGAGTCTAGCAAAGGAAGAGGGTCCTGCAGTCTCCGGGGCCTGGGAGGGCTTCCTGGACCCCACGGGTGGGAGCTGGCCTGGAAGTGGGGCAGGCTTGACCTGACTAGCAGTGCAGAGGGCACTGCAAGCAAAAAGCTCCTTCAGAGGGATGGCAGCCTGGGCCTGGTGCCCCCATCCCTTTCCCTCTCAGCACCTCCTCAGCCTCAGCCTTCTTTCTCTCGATCCTCTGAGAATTCCGGCACGACGCCCACATCTAGGAAACCTGAGGCCCGGGTATGTTATCATGGCTGGCACCAACACTTCCTGTCCTTCTTTGAGGCTAGCCGCTGCTCTTTACTGGGAAATGTCCATCCCCTGCCCCTGCTGCAGCCCTGCCTCCACCCGTGGCCTCTCCTACCATCTAGTCAGCGGCCTCTGGGACACTCTGGGTGGGGCCGCTGAAGTGGTGATGATATGGAAATTTCATTGCCTTTGGCTGTAAATACCCCCAGGCCCAGTGGCAGAGGTGGAGGCTGCTGAATATAGTATCTGGTCACGTATCTTGAGTATGTGTGTTTGTGTTTTTATATCATCACCTTGGGAGCTTATTAAAAATACACATGCTCAGGACCCACCCCAGAAACTGAGTCAGAATCCCCAGGACATGTTGTGAGGAAGTATGTTTATATTTTTTCAAATTCACCAGCTAATTCTGACATCCTTCCCCCAGCCCCCTCCCCCTATGAGTTGAAAACAATGAGGCTGAGGGATCAGAGAAGTCCACAGATCTGGTCATCAGTTCTCCCCCATCCAGGCAGCCCTGGACACTTCAGCCTACCCTGGACCATCCAGGGGCATGGAGGCCTCTGGGTTTCACCTCCCAGACCCACCTTGGCTAGGGGCTCCATCAACGTGGGCCTTCTTCGGTCTCGAGTTCACAGTCTTGGTCCTATGGGCTTTCTCACTCCCATCTCACAATGCTTGCTTGGAAAACCCGCAGCTTTGGACTCTGTAATTGGTATCCCTGTTTCCGATCTGACTTGAACCACTTTTGAATACAGCTTCTGTTGCCCTTTTTAATTATGCTATGGTTGAGATTCTCCTTCCAACTCTTCTAGAACTTTTCTCCCCATTCTGTGTGCCCATTGCCCTGGGACCCTTCCCTCTTAGGATAGTGGTGGGAGGTTTGCAGCCTCCACCACCTCCACCACCAATGCTCCCCCCGTCCCTGTGGTCACCCCCACTGCAGCCTCGGCCATCAGTACCATGTCCCTAGCTTTCATGGCCCCCCCCCATCTCTGCTGCTTCCCCCATCACTAGAAGTGCTGATGTCAACACCACCATTGGTAGGACCACCACCGCCTTCACACCAACACTGCCCCCACCAGTTACCACTGCCCCCTTAATCACCAACATCACAAGCATATTATGTCTGCCATCATTTCCTTTACAAAATCTGCATGGACATGGACTGACACCTCATCCCGATCTTCACTCGGGCCTGACTTGGATTCTTAGTTGGTGCTTCTACCTTGCTGTGGCTGCTCCAGAACAGGGACTCACAGGGGCTGCCCAGTCTGCTGAGAGTGATGGCATCCCCCCAGGGACCCAGACTACTGGGGGAGACATATTCTCCCGGGCTCCACACTGGAGAGGGTCCCTCATTAATTAACCATAATGATGAATCCCCTAGACTGATGGGAGAAGAGTCTCCAGACTGATGGTGGAGAAATTTCCTCAGGGGTTCCCAGATGGCTTAGGGAGGCATTTCCTCAGGAAGTCCCCTCCTCATATTGATGAAAGAGCCTTTTCAGAGTACCATGTTCTAACTGAGGTGGACCCTCTATAGGGAAGACTTTGACTAATGGGTGAAGGCTGTCCCCTCATGGAGGTCAAAAACTGCTGATAGGCTCAAGAGTCCCCTGAGGAAAGGAGAAGGGAGAGAAGAGAGATGCTTTACTGAGGTTATTATTTGAGAAAACAGAGAAGATGCATATCAAAATTCATACTAAAAAGTGCTGGGTAACACAGCAGAATGGACCTCACACCTGCTAAATTGGGGTGGTCATGATGGTAAGGCCTCCTGAAGAAGGTGGCTCTGGGTGGAGTGAGCCCCTTGCAGCTGCTGTCCCAAGGCTCTGGCTTCCCCAGGGATGACCCAGCCCATCTCCAGCCTGGGAGTGGCCAGTGGTGTGTGCCAGACTCACATTGTTTCCACAGCCACTCCCTGTTTCCAGGTTGTGTCTACCCAGCCTGGCGCCAGCCCCTGCCCAACAGCCCCAAGTGCAGACACAGGGCCCAGGGGCACTGGAGCCAGGAATGTGTGGAGAAGTGCCCTTGGCCAAAGCCAGTGGAGAGTTCTCTTCCCCCACAGGGAAAGGGAGGTTGACCTGGGAGTTCAGGTGTCTGATGATGAGCTGGGCCCTGATCAAGACACACCACCCTTTGGGGACTTTAACATTACATTCAATTGTGTTCGGCCATTCTTCTTAGTCCCTGAAGGTTTCACTTTGTCTTGCCAGGTTTCTTCTTTAGAGTCTCACCAGAAGTTTAGTCCCTCCAGGAAATCATCCCTGGTTTTTTCCCTTAGAGAGCAGAGCTCATTCATTTCTTATGTGAGCTTATAGTCATTCCGTTTCCCACTATGACTCCCAACTCTGACCTCATTCAGAGCCTTGATCTTGACTTCATATTGATCCTAACACTGACTGTGAACTGAATCTAACCCTAACCAAAGGTAGATTTTAGCCCTACGCTCAAAATCAACCCCCAACTCTAATCCGCTGGCCGTCAGAGAAAAGCCATTGGCTGCTAAGGAAAACCAGGCAAGAAATGACGGCGGCCAGCCTCAGCGCCTCTGCAGAGGTTATGGTTTTTACACACAATAACGGCTTCTATGAAGAAGTATGAGCGTGAGCGTGAGCGTGTGTGTGTGGGTGTGTTTCCTTTATTCCATTTAGAATCCCTTTCATCACAATTCCATCCCATCTTCTCCAGGGAACAGAGGAAATAGAAAATGGATCTTTGGTTACACGGGGAGGAATTCTCTGCTAAGCCTGGAGTTCAAAGGAGGAGACCCGCGGCCGCCTAGTGGGGCCCAGATGTCACTGCATCAGCACTGTCTCCCTCCTCCAGAGCTCAGAGATGAGCTGGGAACCTGACTGGTAATGTGAATGGGAAGCAGTCACTAGGACATGTCAGACTACTGGAGCTTTGTTTGTCACCTCCAACAGTGACCAGAAGGAGTGAAACCCTCCTCAATGGACGCCCTGTCCAGTCCAGCCCCTCATTTCCACAGCCACCTGCCCTGTGCCAGGGCCCCCTCCTGCCTCCTTCCATCCTGTGACATCTTGCACATTCTCCATCCCTCTGCCTCTTGTTCCATTCTCTCTCTCTCATATTTTCTTATTTTCAATCTTTCTCTTGTTTTTCACATCATCTCTCTTTCCCAACCAATCTCTCTATGTCTATCTTCTGGTTCTTTCCCTTTTCTTTTCTCAGCAAAATATTAAACATCTTGTACTTATTTGCAAAGTTTAGTTCCACCTGCAATTATAGGACTTCTCAAGCTGATGCAAGCGTAAGTCTTGCCTCTTTAACCAGAAATCTGAGCTGTACTTTCTCTTGTCTCTTCCTCAGCAGAATTTGGCTCACTGAAAAATCCAAAAATATCACAGTGAGGGAGGCCTTGGAAATTCAGTGCTCTCATTTAACAAAGGAGGAAAGCTGAGACCCAATAAAAGGAAGCCATACTCTTTGGGCAGCCCAGCCTATTAATGATGAAACTAGAAGCCTAACCAGTACCCAAGCCCCATCAAGACTGTGCCTTTTCCTCTTTAAGGAAATGTCTCTGGTCCATCCATACCTACTGGTTTCAACTGACTTTTACTTAGTTCCCCTGGGCTGGCCAGTGACATAGGAATATATCAGATAACCCTCAACACATGAAAATATGTCTAGCACAAAGAGGTCAGCTTCCCATTATGGGAAAGGGAGGATGGAACTAAGAGAGCTGAGTCAGAAGGAAATAGCAGGGTGATGAGGCTTGGTCCAAATTTAACTGCTGGACGTTAACTAGATAGATGGATAAATGGACAGGCCAACTGGGTTCTGAGTATGATAATGATGTGAGCACAGGTGTTCTATCCTCCTTACCACCCACTCACATTATCCAAGATTCCCATAAAAATGTCCAAAATATTAGAAATGTGGAAATGAGGAATGTGCAGAATCACTGCTAATATGGAAGAGTACCATTCATATCCAGAAAACCAAGGGGGCTCTAAGAGAGGACAAACTGAAGGACAGTATCCAAGCCAATCTGAGGTAGCCTTACCTGAGGAGGAGCAGCCTGACAGGAAAATGAGGAGAAGAGAGCCTGCAGACCCTACCTCCTCTTCCTAGTTTGAGGGATGAGGATTAGAGGATAGGCAGGACTAAGAACAGGTGAAGAACACAGCATGTGAACCCCCTCCATACCACAGAGCAGCCGCCTGTGTAAGAGGCACTGCACTGGGAGGCCACAGGTCTTGAGTAGCAGCAACCTCTCATAGCAAGTCTGCAGGAAGTGAGGTTGCCCCTGGTGGAGTGGGCATGGTCCACGGAAGGAAGCTCGGTCCAGCTGTGGTTTGTACCTGGTATGAAGGCCAGACCTAACAGGAAAACAGAAGTAGAAAATAACTTCTCCCAACACTGAGCCAAAATCCCAGACACACAGTCCCCTGGTAGGACTGTTCACAGCACTTCCCTCCTTTTACTCTGAATTGATTGTGTGAATATATTGTAGCTTAAGATCTGGCAGCAGGATTTATACAGCAACCAAAAAGACATGATAGGAACTAAGAACAAGCCATTCAATGGTTGAACTGGCTGGGCAAACTCAGGTCTTATTGATTTGTCCTTGGGAGGAAGCCAAAGAACCCAGCATGGACCAAAAAGATTCTGCAAAATAAAGTACCACAATCAAGATGCAGATGACAAATATGCTTTTGTCCATTATTTAGCACAGGAAATAAGAAGAAATGTTAGGAAATAGCTGCTTTGTGTTCTCAAATAATTCAAGAAAATATGAACTCTATGAAAAAAGAGGTAAAAGATGAGATGATGAAATGTTAGACCGAGATGGGAAGGGATAAGACTCAGAGTTTAAGAGAAAAGGGAGTTTGATGATGGGGAAAGAGAGGAAGGAAACTGAAAATGCCATTGAAGAATCGAAATCTTCATTAGAATGGAAAAAAGGATTTGACACTGAAGAAAGTAGAGTCAGTGATATAAAGGATATTTGAGAATTATTCTCAGAATGCCAAGGAAAAGAACAAAAATAATGATTTTTAAAAGGTCATGGATCTGCATAGATAGGAAGACCCAGTATTGTCAAGATGTCAGTTCCTTCCAAGTTGATCTATAGGTTCAAGGCAATCCCAATCAAAATCAAAGCAAGTCATTTTGTGGATACGGACAAACTGATTCTAAAGTTTACAAAGTTTAGAGAGGCAAAAGACCCAGGATAGCCAACATGACACTGAAGGAGAAGAACAAAGATGGAGGACTGGCACTACCTGATGTCAAGACTTACTATAAAGCTACAGTAATCAAGGTGGTGTGGTACTGGTGAAAAAAAAATAGACATAGACATCACTAAAACAGAACAGAGAGCCCAGAAATAGACCTTCATCAAGACAGTCAATTAATCTTTGATAAAGGAGCAGAGGCAACTCAATAGAGCAAAGATAATATTTTCAACAAATGGGACTGAACAACTGGACATCCACACAAACAAAAAATGAATCTAGATACAAATTTTTAACCTTTACAAATATGAGCTCAAAATGGGGATCATGGACCTGAATGTAAAATGCAGAACTAGAAAACTTCTGGAAGATAACACAGGAGAAAACTTAGATGACTTCAGATTGGCAATGACCTTTTAGGAAGAACACAAAGATGCAATCTGTGAGAAAAATAATTGATAAGCTGGACTACATTGAAATGAAAGTTTCTGCTCCATAAAGACACTGTAAAGGAATGAAAAGACAAGCCATAGACTGGAAGAAAAAAGACATTTGATAAAGCACTGTTATCCAAAATATACAAAGAAATCTTAAAAAAAAGAAAATGAGCAACTTGATTAAAAAATGGGCAAAAGACCTGAGCAGATACCTCACCAAAGAAGATATGCAGGTGGCAAACAAGCAGATGAAAAGATGCTCCACATCCTATGTCATCAGGGAAATGCAAATTAGAACAACTACACTCCAATTAGAAAGGCCAAATTCCAGAACGCCGAAAACACCAAATGCTAAAGGGGATGCAGAGCAACAGGAACTCTCATTCATTGCCAGTGGGAATGTAAAATGGTGCAGCCACTCTGGAAAACAGCTTAGCAGTTTCTTACAAAACTAAACATACTCTCATCATGTGACCCAGAAATTATACCCCTTGGTATTTACCCAAACGAGTTGAAAACATATGTCCACACAAAAATCTGCATGTGAATGTTTAGAGCAGCTTATTCATAACTGCCAAAACTTGGAAGCCACCAAGATGTCCTGTAGTATCTGAGTGGATAAACAAACTGTGGTACATCTAGACCATGGAATACTATTCAGTGCTACGAAGAAATGAGCCATCAAGTCATAAAGAGACACGGAGGAAACTCCAATGCATATCACTAAGTAAAAGAAGCCAATCTGAATATACTACACACTGTATGATTCTGACCATATGACATTCTAGAAATGGCAAAATTATGGAGACAGTAGAAAGATTAGTGGTTGATGAGGTTATGCTGGAGGGAGGAAGGAATAGGCAGAACACAGAGGATTTTTAGGGCAGTGAAACTGTTCTGTGATATATAATAGAATCATACTACAATGGTGGATACACGTCATCATACATTTGTCAAAACCCCTAAAATGTACACCAAGAGTGAACCCTAATGCAAACTATGGACTTTGGGTGGTAATGAGGTGTCAGTATAGGTCCATCTGCTGACAAAACAGAAACAAAAGTTCCCTGAGCTGAACAAAGACCTGAAAAGGAATCAACACATTGGATATACCCCCAGTGAAATATCCAAAACTCAAAGATGAAGATCATCATGATGAAAACGAATATAGATCACTTACAAAAGAAGGCATAGGAGGGCGCCTGGGTGGCTCAGTTGGTTAAGCGACTGCCTTCAGCCCAGGTCATGATCCTGGAGTCCCGGGATCGAGTCCCGCATCAGGCTCCCTGCTCGGCGGGGAGTCTGCTTCTCCCTCTGACCCTCCTCCCTCTCATGCTCTCTGTCTCTCATTCTCTCTCTCGCAAATAAATAAATAAAATCTTTAAAAAAAAAAAAGGCATAGGAATAAGGTTTTATGGAGGAGCTTTGAGAAAGTCTGTGATGAAAAACACAAATGAACCAAGTTGCCATCTATGTGGGAAGGCCATGTCAGATAAGAAAGGGCTCAGAGAATTGCATCTACGTATTCTTTCTAGAAGAAATAGACACGTTTATAACATTTATATGTTATGTATTTTTTTCAAGTATATATACAACATAATCCACTGGAAGACATAATCCAGCCAATAAAGAACTCAAGAATGGCAAGGGCAGAGCGTGGGCTGACAGTGAGCACTGCTAAATACAGACTTTGTGGTTAATAGAGTTTAAAGAAAAATGACTGCTCCCATCCAAAATTGGAGAGGAGATACCCGGCACCTACCTGGCCTTTTTATGTGCTTCTCTTCTAGATGTGTTACTTCTTTGACCATGAAGAATTCCCTAGCCCATTAATGTGCTACTTTGACGTAAGTGATGTTCACATAGGTAGACAAAATGAAAGACTCCCCCCAAATCCACCTGTATCAAAAGCATTGGAACTCCCACCCCTGAGAAGAAATACCATTAACTGGGTGCCCTTTTGCTGTCCCCATGACATCTTTGGGCATGTTGGAAAATGCCTTCCACTTTCCCAAGATTCTTTCATCTCTTAAAAATTGTTGTAATAAATATACACATCTTTCATGACCGATTCAGTGATAATAGCCTTGGCTATGGGGAGCTTGTGCAGTACACAACCTGCCCAAACTCTGGTTTCGCTTCAGCTGCGCTGCCTGCCTCAACCCCTTCCTCCACGGCCTCTGCCTCCACCTACCTAGAGCGGGAGCCCATTGGAACAGGCCACATACTGTGGGCTAGTGGGCTGTTTTCTTGTCTTGTTGGCTGAGTTCATCCACACGGATCTATACCTTATTTCCAAACTTCATTTCTGGGGTAAAATGGTAGATTTCTCTGCACAAGGGAAGTTAGTCTTAGGATGTGTCATAAGCTCGGCATAAGATGCTTGCTAAAATTGCAGAAATGAACGAATGACCTGAAGCTTTTAGAACTGCTCAAAAATCCCTTGTCTTTTTCTGAATCAACCTGGGCCCATAGACTGGGGGGGCGTGAACTGAGAGTTGGTCACTCTGTTCTGTTTGCCACTGGACACCCTCACAGGAGAATGGAGAATGAGCACAGTCTCCAGAAGGTCCCAGACTTCCTTGGGAAGCCTGCTGACTCACTCCTCCAGGCTCTCCAGGTCTGCCCCCATGCCACCCATCCCCCCCTTACTGGTGAGTCTGTCCCCCACCTCCTCTTTCTCTCTCTGAATTAATGATACTGACTCTGAGGGCACCTTTGTTCTCATGAGCTTGCAGTATTGTAGTCTAAAGCCCCATAATTCTTTTCGTAGAATTAATTTCACAGAATAAATAGGATTAACAAAATGTAATAGCTTTCCATTGTAAAGAGATCAGTGGCACTAGAAATTTTATACACCTTTCCCTAAAGGTGCATTTCACAAGTTGTAACAAGTAAGCATTTATAAGACTAACAAAATTTTTGTGAGAAATGACTCTTCTCCGGTTTGTTAGAGGTTGCTGCTACAGGACACAGGGAGACTCCCCCATTATCCTCAAATGAGATAGTAGGGTTATGATTGATGCTCACAATGGCCAATAATTTCAGCCCCAAGAGAAGTAAGTTATAAAAATTCAGAGCACCTCCCTGCTTTGAAGCAAGCGGCTAGTTGTGTGCAAAATCATCCACATCCATCTGGTCCCACAGAAACTGCAGGGTGTGAAAGATCTGCTGAGACCTTATTTGAAAGCAGGAAAGGAAGGGAGGGAGGAAGGAAGGGAGGAAGGCTTGCCAGCAGGTGGCCAGGGTAATATCTAAGTGTTAAGGAACATTCGGGGTAATGTTGGCTCCATCTTGGCTCCTTGGTGTCCTAAAATGCACTCCTTATTATCTACCTATAAACAGTGGTTTTCAGCCAGGGACGAGTTTGCCGGCAGGAACATCTGACAAGGTCTGGAGGCACTTTGGGTTGTCACGACCTGCGGAGGGAGTCACTCCTGGCACGGAAGGAGGCTGAGGCTGGGGATGTTGCTTTAACAGCCCACAGTGTCCAGGATGGTGCCCTCTCCCCAGGTTACCCACCTGTGCTGAGGTTGAGAGGCTGTTTTAAAAGAACCATCATTAAGCCTCACTCAGGGAATGGGGTCTCCTCTGATGAAGCCCAGCATCCAGGTTTCTCCTGGACTCCCTCTGGTAGCAGCTTGTTCCAGGGGAGGGTCGAATTATGGAGTATTTCCCCCTCAGCTCCTGACAGTGCCTCCAAACGAAACCTCTCTCCTGTCCCAGCATAGTCACGGAGGCCTTTCCTCCTGCTGGTTGGTTGTGGCCAGAGCATTCCAGCACCGTCCCATACCACCACATGCCCTTTCAAGAGCTGGCAGGCCTTGTGCTTGTCACAGATGGAGAGACGTTGGTGGCTTTGAAGACCACTTACGCTCCTACTGTCTGACCGACTATCAAACTTCCTCTCAGTCTGAGCTCTCTGGTTCTGAAGCAAACCCCCCGAAGTTATAAGCACCGCCTGAGGTCCTTGCCCTCATCCTTCTGGGTTAGCTACCCCCCCCACATGGTTCTGGTTTTTCTGCAGGACCCATTTATCCCATTTATTAGGCATAAGGGCTCACAGTAATTTTAGGGGCTCATGAGAATGTTTTCATTTTATCTATTTTTAAAATCATAAGAAAAAAAGAATTTAATAATGATGACCTAAAATAATAGAATATATCTTTACAATAGCACAGTTGTAAAATCTAATTATGTGTGTGTGTGTGTGTGTGTGTGTTTTATGGAGGAGGAGGAGGCCCACAAAGGCGACAATGCCAAGGGTCCATGAAAGTCACAGTGGGACCCTAGATTTCGGGAAGCACACACCCCTTCAAAACAGCCCCGGGGTCAGGGAAGCGTGTCAGCAGGTGAATCAGGGTCGTGGAAGCGAAAGGGAATCTGGCAGGAATCTCCCTTCCCCTTCCAGGAAAGACTCTAATTTTTAAAGAAATTGTTTATCTATCAAGGCCTGCTGTTTTCACCAGGGACTCTGTTAGACTTACTTTAGTGAGTTGACATAACCCTACATGACCTCAGTTCTCTGTCTGAGGCATCCAGTATCGAGCAAGCTGCCCCCCCAGGTTGTAAATCAAGTTCAGAGAGCTTTCCGGCTTCCCTCCAACATTGAGGTGGATTCTAGGGCCCCCCGGCAGCTCACACGGGCTAGTCCCTCCTCCAGGCACCAAGAGTTTGGTTTTGGTATTGAGGACACACTCTTGGATGACAGTGTAATTTGTGCCACGTCTGGGTACTGCCCTGAAGGATAAAAATCCTGGGCAAACCAGCAGAGTGTGCCCCAGATATGAACTGTTGTCCCCAGATGGCCTCTCTTCTCTTTCCACATGAACTTGACACCAACTGGGGCGAAAAGTAAGGCAATGTAGTGCATATAGCAAATGAAAGCCATAAAGAATGTGAAACAGAGCCCCAAATGGATCTGTAAACAACATGAATGAAATATGATTACCTATGATAACAAAAATATGATAAATATTATTATATGCCAATCACAAAAGACACACTTGTACCAAAGTGGCACTGAAGACTCAGAAGTAAAAGGAGGCCTAACAAATGAGGAAAAAGAAAAAGATAGCAGGAGGCACGAGAATACCAAACAAAACAATGTGCCCGGACAAAGAGTCACTTGATAAATGCTAGAGGATGTGCCTGCCTCAGTACTCGTAAACCTTTATGCTCCTATTAACACGCTGCTGAACTTTAAATATGCAAAGAGAAATTGATAGGAGCATGGCATTATGGGAGATTTAACATGCCCATGTCACCATTTAATTAATAAAGTAACTACAAAAGCAAGAGTACAGAGCATCTGGATGGTATAGTTAGTAAAGCAGGATTAATATGTTTATAGGACTCACATCCTACAAACAGGATATACCTCCCTTTCAAGACCAGGTATAACGCTACACACAAAAGTACTTCTCCCTCCACACCACACCCTTGTACCCAGGCCCTAGTTTTCTCCGAGTAAAGCTGGGGAGCCATCAGGGGTTCCTGAGAGACTGTGCCACCTCAGCCCTTCTGGGACCCTAAGAAGCAGAAGAGGAGGCCACGTAGCCTTCATTTGCTTCCATTCTAGCTGGGAAGGTAAGGTTTGCAACCTGGAGAACGCAGCAATTGGTCCACCTGGAGGGGAACTTGAATTGCATGGAGAACGAAAGCCTCCACCCAGACATTTATTGGGCACCACTGGTGTGTACTGGCCCTGGACCTGCTACAGACGGACATCAGGGATACATAGAGCTAGAGACCATCTGCTCTCTGAGAGCTCTTAGAAAGGAGCTGGTACACCTTCCCAGCAACTTAGTAAAACCTGAGACATACTGTGGCAGGAGCCCTGTGGAGCCTCAGAAGCTTTCAGACAACAGAAAAGCTGACCTTGGAAGGGTGGCTTGGTCCGCAGCAGGGACGGTGTTCCAGGTGAACGAGGGACAGGGGCAGAGCTTGGGACCTGAGATGAGTGCAGTGCTGACCATTCACAACCCTGAGGAGAGCTGAGGTTGCCTGCTTTCATCTCGCTGGGAAGGTCAGACATTTGGATTCTCTTGTTTCGGGGTACGGCCATGTTTCATGGGTCTCCGCGCACCTCCTGCTCCGCTGCTCAAAGGCACCTGTGCGGAATGGGGTGTCTCACATCCCCACATTCTGCTCTTCTTCCAAGAACCTTTACCACCCTTCACATCACATAGTGCTTTAGATGTTGTGAGTGTTCAAGGCACACTCAAAAAACAAAATTTTTGGTGATACGCTCGATGGGATTAGAAAACTCCCAACATCTGTGACCATGTTGGTGGCTGAGAGTGGAGCTGTGTGGGTGCCTGTGGCCCTGAGCCTAGCTCCTCAGGGCCACTGTGCGGCCAGGACCTCATACCTCAGAGTGGGGGCCTCCTTTGCCCTTTATATCTTCTTGGCTGCTTTTGAGGGAGCAAGAGAGGCCCCTGCCTTCCCCATCAGGTGGCGGTGCCTTGAAGACAGGACCTGTGATGCCATCAACTGGGGCCCCCTGAGGAGGCATCTGGCCTGTATTCTCCCACACTCTTTGGTGTGGTTTCATCCAGAGCGCTCTGACATTTTGGAGAAAAGGGCCTAACATTGCAGCTCGCTGACCAGGAAGGCTGCAACATGAACTTTATGGAATGTTGGAGATCCTCTAGCCCAGCATTTTTCAACTGCCAGTCCATGGACAGCCCAGGGTCAGGGCAGCTTTCTACCAGCTTTCATAGTTCTCCCCAGCCCCGCCCTGCCATTTCTTCCCTCCTAAACCTTCCAGCCTCCACACATGTAGCAGGGAGTCTGGCTGGGACCCCTGTGGGGCTGGGATAATTGGGTGCACTATAGCCTCAGTGCTGAGCCCAAAGCCTATCCTCTTCCTCCAGCATGTCAAGGAACCTATGGAGGCCATCCATCCTCCTGACCTACCTACAGCCCTAGTGCAAGTCAAGGTCCACTTCACTGGTAGGGTTTACAGAAGCTGTTCCGTCTACCTGCTACACCCTTTCCCCTTGTCTGTGGGGCCAACGTCTATTCACCTGGTCTCACCTCCTGTTGAGACCTTCTCTTGACCAGTCTCCCCTCTCTAAAGCTCAGTTGGATGACCCTGTTCCATGAACCCCCGTATGCTACCCACCCCTCTTATGGCACACACTCACCCACGTACACCCACGCACACTCTGCCTCTGTGCCTGTACAGACCTAGTAGCTTCTCTGTGAACTCCCTAAGGGCAGCAAGCTGGGCTCTTTGCCACTGCCTTCTCAGGGCCTGGCAGAGTGCCTGGCATCTAGTAAGTGCCCAGTAAACATTCACTGAGCAAACGAGTGGGTGGATAGAGGGATGGTTGAAAGGGGGTCTGGACCTTATGATTTATGCTTTAATGGAATGGGGGTGGGAGCAAGAGTTTCTGGCTAAGATCCACTCAGGATGGTGCGTCCACCATTTCCCTCTACCCCGTGCTAGATGAGAAGTATATCTTGCATCAAAGTTGAAAGATTTGAGAACCACATATTTGTTATTCCCTCCAGTTTGTCCTCATGATGGTGTGATGGCAGCAAGAGGGCCAATGGGAGAACTCAGGATCCACTCCACTCCTTAGTGTCTCGGGTCCAGAAGTGATGGTGGCCCTCTTGTTGACTGTGGTCTCGGTCTTCAGAACAAGGTGTGTGTGCATGTGTGTGTGTGCAGATGGCAAGGTGTGTGGCACGCGGAGAGGACCTTGGGTGGTTCTCCTCCCAAACTGGTTGCAGGCTGCACCCCTCCTTGCTGGCCGGTCCACTAGCTGTTGCATCCACCGGGCCTCCTATCACCCCAGGATGGAGAGCCACTGATGGAGGCTCAGGGTGCGGATCACAGACAGGAACACACACTGCCAGGTATTCACACGCTCGCTCGTGTGCATACACAGGCATATACCCTTACACGCACTCATGCTCACATGCAAATGTGCACACTCACATACATACATACCCTCTGTTTCTAATCATTCAGAATCAAATAGGGATCAAAGCACAGGGTCAGAATCCCAATGATTTCCAAGTGTAGCATCCCCTGGTAGAGTTGGATTAGGAACAGAGCAGGATCCTACCTCTGGCCTACAATGACCTAACCCTTGGCTGAGGGGCTCAGGGGACACCAGACTCTCATCACAGTCCCCCCTCATCTGCTCCCCATGTCTCCACAGCACTGGCAGAAATTACTCCATGGAGGACACAGAACAAGGAGCATTATCTTTTTGGTTTCTTTACAGATTTATTGAGGTATAATTTATATGCCATTATATTCACTTGTAATGCAATGTTGTCGATGATTTCAGCAAATTCATAGAGTTGGGCAATCATCACCACAACCCAGTTTTAGAAGATTCCCATCATTCCATCAAGTGTTCCAGCTTGAGCACATTTCTCTCTCTTAATTTAATGAGCATTTTCATCACACATGGGAGCACCTTGTTTGGAGAGAGTAATGAAGTTCTTAGTCATTTGTACCTTAGTGTGTGTTAATTTAATACACTGTCTTTATAAATTTATTTAATTCATTAAGCAAGTACTTAGTACTGTTTCTACCATTGGCAAGGCCGGTGAGAGACAGATGTCCCCTAGGCCCCTCAGCCAGGAGTCGGGTCATTCTCCAGTGGCTCTTCCTTGACCTGAGTAAGAGGTAAGACATCCTGCTTTGTTCCTGGATGCAGCTATACCAGGGAATCTCACACCTGGGAACAGAGATAGGTGTTAAGAACCCATACCCAAAGAGTTTTGTAGAAGCTATACAGTAGTTACACGATCACCATGATGCATTTTGGAAAGCAGCTAGTGGGTAGGAAAAGGTGTGAAATGACAGGGTGCTGTGAAATCTAGAGGACAGGATGCACTTTTCAGGGCAGGGGGAAGGCAGTGGAGTGGGAAAGGCCCTGGATGGGGGTGCTGGGAGTCAGGGTTCAAAAAGTTTGAAAGGGGGGCCAGGAAGCAGGATGCCGAGCCCACTGGGACGTTGCAGACGGGGGCTGCTGTCCCAGAGCTCCTGCTGTGGGGCCAGCCAGCCCAGACACTTCCCCTGCTTCCGTGGGGCTCTGATGCCCTGTTCTACTTTGGCTCACTCTGGTGGACAGCAATTCCTACTCAAGAAGAGGCAGGGCAGAAGGCTTACCAAGCCCAGGCCAAGACAAGATCCATCTCTAGACATTATCACAGGAGAGTGTGGGCCAGGGTCCCTTTGAGGATGACCTGACAAGACCCACTGCCATGGCCCCATAGTAGCCCCAACCAGGCAAGCCAACTCTTGTCTCTTTCTTCCTTCAGTTCTCTCTCCTTCCAGGACTTGGTTCCATCTCATTTTATTTTTTTCTTCTATCCCTTGCGCCCACCCCTGCTCTCATTTCCTCTTTCCACAGTGCAAGGGAATTTCGGCTGGAACAGCCCATAGCGTGTGGTGGGCCTGGGGGGGGGGGCGGTGCATCCAGAGGTCACTGGAGCTGGGAGGGCCCCAGACGGGGACTGAGCAATGTGTCACTGCCAGGGCTTGGCAGGGGCTGCCACCCTGGGGGGTTGGGAGCAAGGGAGGTGGGAGGCAGAGGGCAGCCGGGAGGCCTGAAGTCTGCCAGAAGAGAGGACCTGAGGTGGGGTGAGAAGGCCATTTGAGCTTGGAAGGGAGATCCTTGCTGGCTACTTCCTGTCCAAGCTACCAGGGTCTTCAGTGGGGTCTTCTGGCTTGAGAGGTACCACCCTAGCCAAGAATTCTTCTTTCTTTCTTTTTTTTTCTTTCACAAAATTAAATAATGGAGAGACTGTGTCTATCTCTATTTCCATATAGTCAAGTCTGAGCCTGGGCTGATCCTGGAAGCCAACCAGGTATGTGGAAAGAGGAAAAAGCAACAGCCAAAGAAAATGAAGCGGTGCCTTGAAGGCCAGATGGAGGCCGTGGGCAGGATCTGCAGGAGGCCCTGGACCAGAGGGCCAAGGAAGGGGGGGCTCTGTCAGGCCTCTGAGCAGAGGGTGAGGAAAGTCAGGGGTGGGTCTCCCCACAGTGGGCTGCTGGGAGATCGTCATCAGGAGGTTAGAGCCAGAACACGAGCAGCCAGAGCATGAGTGATCCTTCCTAGATGGAGATGTCCAAGGCTCCTTGAGGGGCCCACAGGCAGCAGGAGGTCTCCAGGTTTGGTGGCAGGCAAGAGGGAGAAGGTAGTGGGTCATTCAATGCTTGCACCTGCTCCCACCTTGTGTCCCTGCTCATTATAGCCTAGAGTCCACTTTGGCCCACAGCTCCTTTCTCCTAACTCCCTCACTCCCACCTCCCTATGCTGGCAGAGTCTTCCCCTGAGGAACACCAGGCCTGATCTCGAGAAGGAAATGGTGGTGGTAACAGTGACTACCAGGGGGACGTCTAACAGGGGCAAGCGGGGACTCTGCCCTATTGACTTTTCCTGGAGAGGAGAAAAATACATCCTTAGTTTCTTTGCTTTAATGGTTGCTCACATCTGTCCCCTTGTCTCTATGTCTGCTGCTTCCGGCTGGGGTGTGAGCCCTGCTATATGCCCTCTAGGCTCCCTCAGAGCCATGCTCCAGATCACAGCCAAGTCATCTACCTCTCCTCAGATACCGACCCCTGTCTTGCATTAAAATCCATCAAGGTTTTTCCTTGGCTTTCACGATAGAGGTCAAGTTCCCAAGTATGTCCCCAAAGGTCCTACCTGACCGGGCACCCTCCTGTCGCTCTAACATCATATCCTGACACCCCCACCTTACCCGCGTTCTTGTACCCACTTAACACCATTCGTAATTCCATGAGTGTTCTGCACTCTCCCTGTGCCCACACTGGCTGCCCCCTCTGCCAGGACAATACCCTCAGCCATGCACCTGGTTAAGGCCTCTTGTCCTAGCACCAAGGACAGCGCCTGGCACCAAGCCGGTGCCAATAAACAATGATGAACAAATGAGTGTTTCAGACTCTGCCCTCCCTCCCTTCCCTCAGGCCAGGTTAGGCACCTCTAGCTGGGTTAGGCTTCCCTAGCTTTTTTTCAGGTCATAGTGAACTAGCCTGACCATTTATGCAGATGATAGGATTTTAGCATCTTTATTGTTGCACTTTTTCATTTTAGTATTTATTTTTATCCCATGGCTTTCTCTCATTCAACTTAGACTGTAAAGCACGCATGCTTCCAGGAAAGGCTGTTTCAGTAGAAAGGCAGAAATAGACTTTGGATAGTTCCAAGCATAGACCTGAGAGGCTGGAATAAATGATGAGTCCAGATAGGATGCCCCCGATTAGGACAAAGGGAGAGAAAGGGAGATGTGAAGAGAGGAGTGGGCCTGGCAAGAAGGAAGGCACTGCACCCAGAGAAACCAGGACTGGGATCAGCATCTGGAAATGCCTGGTTCTCTCTTTGGTAGGTATCCTTCATTACCAGTAGCAGGCAGCCATGCAGAAGCCAAGTTGGTACAATCTCAAACTCCCTGATCTCCACTTGAATGGGCCCCCCTAGGGTGTCCTCCCTGATATTTCAACAGCACTTGCGATGGACAGGAGCCAGAATGTTGCTTACTGACTATCCAGAGATAAGGAAGCTTCTCTCTATGCTTCGTGTCCACTCAATCCCCATCCAACTCATCCAGAGGGGAGCCCCACCAACATTGCAATATCCCAGGGATGTGGAGCTCTGAAGAGGAAGATGGGGGTGGGATGATGGGACACCCATCTCACACGTGACAGAACAGAGCTCATTCAAGATGCTCCTGAATACAGGACAGTAGAGAAGAATGCACGTCCCTGTTACACTCATCTCTTTTCTGCACGAGACCAGGGACCCTGGGCCAGCTGCATCTCCCACTCTTGCATCCTCCCTGGCACAATGGAGGTTCTCAATAAATTTGAAGCAGATATTGTCCTCCCTGACTTACTAACAGAAGCTCAAATCTGTTCAGGGAAGCAATGCAATTCATTAAAAGTACTCATTCCTAGAAATGCTTGAGGCTAGGGTAGCATTAAAACAGTGTTCTGGATAAAATATAAGTGGGATAATATAATATAATGTAATATAATACATAAAATATATAGTGGGTAGGGCTTCTGGGGAAATTTGTTAAAGGGGCAGACTCAACTGACACATTCCTTTTCAGCTTTTCTCCTTCACCCTTCACCTTCCATCTTTCTTCCGGCCTAGAACATGGACATGATACTCAGAGGTAGAGGAAGCAGCTTACAGCAATGAGGAATCAGCTTACACAGAGGATAGCAAAGCAGAATGGTAGAAAAAGCATAGGTCTCTAATGGCATAGTAGAGGCCAGACTCTGCCATCCCTGGATTACCTGTCTTTGGACTTCTTGGTAGTGAGCATGTCAGTTAGCAACTGCCTCAACAGCATTGCATAACATCCCCAAAGTCAACAATCATTTATTCTTACTCTTGCATCTGGGAATCAGCTGGTCTTGGCTTCATGCTGTAGGTCTTTCATCCTCCTAGGTCTAGCACCTGCCCAGAGCATGTTCTTCCAACAATGACAGGAGGATGACAAGGGGGCAAGATCAACTGGGCAAGCACATGCCAAGTCTCTGTTTGCATCACGTCTGCAAACACCCCATTAGCCCAAGCAAGTCACATAAAGGAGTCCACACAGTCGAGGGCCGGCAAAGTATACTCTACCTCTGATGGGAGGAACCACAAATTCACATGGCAAAGCGTATAAACAAGAGTGAAGAACTGGAATGAATAACCAGAAAATACTTGCTAGGTGAATAAATGTTGGGAGCCTCTTATGTGTCAGGCACCATCCTAGGTGCTTTGTGTTCATTAATCTTCTCGTTTCACCTTTGCAACAACTGATATGAAACAGGTCTTATTAAATTCACTTTGCACATTTACACAACCTATTGCTCAAAAAGCTTAAGTAATATGTCACCTGTGAAAGGGAAGGGCAGGGTCACCACCCTGGTTCTGGCTGGGCCAAAGTCTCTTTTCACTCATTACATCACATATCCTTACTTTTTTCCTAGAGTCTTCTGGGAAAGAACAGGTGTCTGGCTTGGGAAACCAGCACTGGACAGAATGTCAGCTTGGGATCTTGTTACAGAGTATCTGACTACAGGCCATGCAGACTCCAAGGTATGGATGGAAGGGCAGCACAGAGAGGCTCTGAGAATCCAGATTGTCGGTTGCAAGAAACAGAAACTTAGTCTGGCTGGTTTAAGGAAAAAAAGCTATTCAGTATTTCCCAGAATTACCCCGAGGATGAAAAGATGGGCTCAGAAGACATGTGGGTACAGGGAAGGCTGAAAAGCCAGAATATACCCCCAAGCATGGGGTCCTAACGTCTGTTCGCCCTGCTGCAGCCTCAGCCACCACCAGAATAATTCTTCCCTGTTCTGGGTTTAAAGCCCAGGTAGGGTGCCTGGAATTGGCCCAGGCTGGGTCAGATGCCCATGTCTCAGCTGCATAGGAAGTATCTAGTTTCCACGTCTGTAGTGAGAGGTGGGATCTGCTTTCTCTAGGACTCCATTCAGCTAGGGATTCCTCCAAGCACAATAAAATTAGGTTCAGAGGCTAAGGACAAAAACAAAACAAAATAAAAAAACAACAACAAAACCAAAACAAACAAGCAAGCAAAACAAAACCAAACAAAACAACTAGGCTCAGCCAGCAACCAGCAGCCAGTGTGGTCAGTGCATGGGTGAAGAAAAGGAGGAAGGGGAGCCTGCCCACCTGCACCCTAGCTTCCCACCCCTGTTCGTGCCCTCTGGGGGGAGGAGCAGTGCTAACGCAGTGGGGCACAGAGCTAGAGCCTAAGCAACCTGGCCTCTGGTCCTCACCCCTACCGCAGGGGTCCACTGATATTCAGCAGGAGTCTGGTGCTCTTTCTGCCTTCAGGGACTTCTGGGCTAGGGAGGGAAAATGCTCATGCACAGGAAACTCCTGGAGAACAGCACAAGACAAGGTGTGGGTCTCAGACTTTAAGAGTTGTTAAGACTTTGGAGAAGAGGTGGGAATGTCAGGGAGGGCTTAGCACTGAGCCAGGCCTCAGAAGAAGGTAGATTTTCAGAATATGAGGGAGGGTATTTTGCAATGAGGGGGTCTGTGAGCAAGAGGAGCTCCCCGTCCTTTCCCCATCTCCTGCTGAGATGAGCCAGTGCATCCCTGGGCCGGCCGGCTTCTTCCAGGGCTGGGAAAGAGCATGGACTTCAGATCTGGTCCTGCCTCTTCTCACTTAGAACAGGTTACTCCATATCTCTGAGCCTCCATGTCCCCATCTTGAAGGTAAGCCTCAGAGTAGAGCCTCTGTCTTAGGTCTGCTGGGAGGACTGCTATGAGGGGCCACATGTGAAGTGCTGAGAACGTGGTTTGCACAGAAAAGCACTATGTCAGGGTGAGCCACACTGCAGCTGTTGCTGATAATGCTGGTGCAGTGAAGAACCTAGCATGTCAGCCAAGTACGGAGCAGGCACCCTAGAAACCTGTTCCTTCCCTCTTTCCCTGATGGCAGTGCCCCCTCTCCCTCCCCAGCTGCACAGTGAACAATGCGGGGCTGCCTGTCCCCAGGGGAGGGATCCGCTCAGGTCATGACCATCCCTCAGATCTCTGAGCATGTGGAGAGAGCGGAGGGAGGATGTGTCCCCTTAGCCTTACCTGCCTTACATCCTGCAAAGCCCAACAGAGGCCCAGCCAGCTCCCTGGCCTCCCCTGGAACTGGGCCAGTGCTCCGTATGCGGGGATGAGGTCTAATCCCTCTTGGCGAGTCTATTCTTCTTAGACTGGGAGCTCCCCAGGGAAGGGGGACGTGCCTGCTACCTGGCTGGGCTTGGGGCCAAGGGTAGAGGTTGATCTTCAGAACAGTGGCGGGCACTGACTCCGTTTACTGAGCATGGTCTCGCTTCCCCACATGGCTCCTCTCCTCCATGAACCCCCAGGGGAGAAGAAGGCAGGGAGCTGTGCTTATCCTTCCACAGAGGCTTAGAGGGGTTTCGGGAGCCCCTGGCCTCCAAAACCACCAGCGCTGGGTTGGCTCAACAACCCCCAGCCAGCCTGGGAGAAGGTCCCCCTGCTCTGACGCCCCCAGGGAGGCACAGCTTGTACCCTGAGTTCCTGGGGTCAGGATCAGGAGGTTTTGCACCCTCCACTACTGCCGATCCAGGCCCTGGGCTGCTCCATCTCCTCTCCCAACCCTAGGACTAAGCAGCCTGGGATCGCCGCAGCCGCTTTCTTGCTCCCCTCCCTGCCTCCACATCCCTAGCACAGAAGCCCTGTCAGGGATCACTGCAAAGCACCACGTGGAGATCTAATCTGGGGCGGGGGCGCAGAGCTGAGGCGGGGTGGAAGGGGTCGACGAGAGGAGGAAATTAATGATTAAATAATGGGTTCCAAATGTAGCAGCTCCAAGTGAAATCCCCAGCCGCAAGCCGGCGGGCTGCACGCTTTTGGCCCTGCTCCAGGAGCCCTAAGGAGGCCCGAGCAGGCAGCAGAGATGCTGGTGGCGGCCTGCAGCTCCCCCCAGGCCCAGTCAAATGGTCCTGGCCCGGATGCGGGGTCAGCGGGGTGCCTGTGGGGCCCTGGTGATTCCGATGACAGGTGGGAGCCCTGCCACTTGGAGCTCCACAGGCTGGGCCGAGCAGAGCAGGGGCCCTTGCCGGGGGCACTGCGCAGAGGCCTGGCCAGGCAGGAGGAAGTCTTGAGGGGCAGCCTGGCCAGGAATGCAGGCTCTCTTGACCTCTATGCCTGGCACCCCAACCCCATTTCATCCCCACCCCTCATTGTCCTGGTGACCCTGAGCCTTGGCTCTTCCTAGAGAAAGCCCCTGCAATGAATCTGGAGAGAGGGGAAGGCCCCCCACCAGACCATCCCTCCTATTCTAAACCTTCCCCTATGATTGTACCTCTCTCCCTATGTCCTACTAGGGTGCTTGCCCCTTACGTGACAGAAGATGGTCCCCATGCTGAAATTCGGGTCTTGTCTAGAGCAAATTTAATCTCACCGTGCCTCAGTTTCCCTCTGAACACTGGGGCTGGTATTCCTCGCTAGCACCATCCTGGGAACTAGGACCCTCTTATACATTTCTCTCTCTGACCAGTGCAAGCCCCTCACGGGCAGCAAAGGCCTGAGCCAGCACCCCTGGCCTCTCGGGCTTTCTGACAGAGACTCCTGCCCTGTGCCCTCACTACCCCTCCTGCCTGTCGGGGGAGGGCCCAGGTCTAGGAAGCCCAGGACAAGCATCTTGGCCCCCGGGCTCCTTTCCCCCTCCTCTGGAACCCTGCTTGGAACCTGAAATTTTCCACACTGAGCCTTTGGCTGCAGACGCTGGAACTTTTGCAATTTCCTGACTTGAAAACTGCTCCCCCGCTCCCACGCTCTCCATCGCATCTCCACAGGTCTTGTGGGGTGTTCACCCCAGCAGGGGCTCAGAGCCCAGATGGTTGGGAGCACAAGCCTGGGTCTTCATCCGTGACATTGGAAAGTGCACTCCTGGGCTGGAAGCTCCCATGCCCTGGCCTGCCATCACCCGCCTGGCTCACCGGGGGCCTCCCGGGAGAATGACAGGCTTCAAGGCCCAGCAGAGTGGAGAGTAGTGGGGCAAGAAGGAAATCAATCTCCAGGTAAATGGGCTAGAATGATGGAAACAGTTGCTGTGCATAACTCTAGCCATACAGAACAGTCTTCCTCTGGAGTCTGGGGCCAGTACTGGCCTCCAGGACCAGACGGGGGAATGCTGAAGAGTATCCAGGCCGGGTAAGGTGATACATGAAGCCCTGGGGAGCACTGCAACCAGGCCACACCTGAGCAGAACTGGAAGCCGGGAGCCCGGCCCCACTCCCAGCAGCCTTACATTGCTGACATTGTCACAAGCAGCCCTCGTCTGGCCAGAGTGCTGCTTGTGGCCAGGGGAAAGCTTCCAAGCGGACGGTCCCCCTGGGGGAGCCTGCAGGTAGGAGCCGAGACGGAGCCGTTCTCATAAGCTCTGCCCCACCATTCAGGGCCCTGTCCTTTTCCTGCCCCCGCAGCTCTCCAAAGCGTTTCCTGTACCGTCTGGGGGCTGGCAGCCCAGAGCCAGGCTGAGGCCTGCCACGGCCTTTGGGTCACACCCCACCACACTCTGAGGCACTCATCTTGGGTCACTTTTATGGACTTCCATCTCGACAACTCTGGAAAAGCAGGCCAAATAAACACCAAGCCGAATAAGCCTGAGGCCTTCCTCTCCCTGGGTCCCCACACCACCTCATCCAAGATCCACACACCATCCGGGATTGCGCGTGCAGAAGAATTTTAATAAAAACAAGCAATTCAGAAGGCCTGGCGGGGCAGGCAGGCTGGCCGTGTAGACTCTCGGTGCTATTCCTGGCCTGGGAGGCCAGGAGGCTCTCCTAGGAACAGAAGCTCCCAAGACAAATACAGGGCAACAAGCAGGCTTTGTCTTCTCCCTTTGAAGATGGAGTGTCCAGGCTGGGTCTTGGCCACACAGGAGGAGAGGGGAGGGCCTGGGAGAGAGGAGGCTGAGCTGGGGGTAGTCAGGCTGACAGTCGTGGGCTTTGGGGGCTCCAACCCCTTGGGAAGTTCCCCAAGGATGGGCATTTAAGAGTAGGTATGTATAGCTTAAGAGGAAGACATTTCCCTCGGCTTTCTGTCTGTCTGGCCTCACACTGTCACCTCACTGAACACCCCCCCCCCCACACACACACACAGCTCAGTCAGGTGCGTGCTTCCCCCAACATGAAAACAACTATCAAAAAACAAAACTGAAAACTTTTAATCCATTGGTTCTGTGGAGATGGATTTTTTCCAAAAGGAATTTAATTAAAGACAGAAAAAGACCAACAGAAACCAAAAAAAAAACACACACACATGTGAAAAGTGCCATGCCAGCCCTGCAGTCCTGGCCTGAGAGGTGGGAAGTCTGGGCACAGAGTTCTGGGGCCCCCAGAAGCAAAGCCTGTGGGAGCCAACCTTGTCTGCAGCAGGTTCAGAAGGCCCCGGGGGGCCCTCAGCCCTTCCTAGGCTATGAGCTAGGAAGTCTGGTGGCCCCAGTCAGCGAAGCTCACGTCTTGGCAGCTGCTCCAACCCAGCCAGCCCCAGTGGTCAGAACCCAGAGCTCACACTTTGGGACACAGCCACTCACTGCCTGTCTCAGGGCAATGAGGGTTGATGCTCCCCAATACTGAGCAAAGCCCCTTCTGGAGAAGTAGCTGACCTTCCTCTCAGGATTTATCTTTCTCTTTTTAGCAAAACCAGGTCTGTTTTTATGATTTTTCCATTTGACAGAATTTTCTTTGTCCAAATCAGTCCAGCACATTGTGGTGGGAAACTCCCTCTACCCCTTATATGCCACCAGTCCATCAAGGCTTTGAACATGCTCAGGCTTCTCCCTGAAAAGCCCACAAGCCCTTACTCCCCTTTCTGACCCGACCCCAGTCTTCAGATTTGGGCATGGTGGTTTGTCTCCTTCCAAAGCCCTCACCTCACCCCACAACCTGCTGTTCACTCCTTCCTGGAACTGGGGTGTGTGGTTCATGCTGCCCCTGGCCTGGGGAGATGCCTTCCCCTCTTTAGCCTGCCCAGGCCCAGGTTTCTGGGGCACCAAAAGGGAGAATGAATGAACGAATAAATACATGAAGGGTGAATAGCAAAGTCCTATTCTGTCTTCACACACCAAGGCCCTCCCCACATGCCTGGGCAGATTCCCTCACTCCAGATCTACCCCTTCTTCGTAACTCTCCTCGCATCCCGTATAGCACTATTGCACGTTGATTCCCTCCAGGTCTTGCTTGTGGTTGCACCCTCTTAACACTGGCGATGGCGCCTGGCACATGTGGACGCTCAGTTACTCTCCGCAGAACTCGTGACTGCGATGGACCTGGGTTTTCTCAACCTGAGCTGCCATCCTCTTTTCCACTTTCTGCCTCCCGCCGTGCTGCTCACATCTAAGCTTGGGCTCCTTGTCTTCCATTTCCTCATCATCCTCATTCAAGATTCTCCCAGCAGTGGAGCTCTTAGGGGTCTAGGCCATCGAGGTCTCTGCTCTCTAGGAGCTTCTCGAGGGCAGTGGCCTTCCATTTTTATCTCGGCGTCTCTGTCACAGCATCGGGCCTGGCGCTCTGTAACTAACTGCTGGGTGAATAGATGGAGAAGGACTGACTGACTGATTGACTGAACGAACATTTTTCTCAGAGGTTTTGGAAACCTCCCTGGCAATAGAACGGTCCCCATTCATCAGGGTTCCTCTGTCTTCTACTTTCCTAATTTCTTCTTGCTGATCAGAATTAAATCCAAAAGAGTATTCCATCCCTCTCCCCCACCTGCCCCACGGCTTTCTCAATCTCCTGGAAAATGGCTCTTGTGTCCTCTCTCCGCTTCCCATTCCTCACACAGAAGGGACATTGGGCTCAGCATAGTATCAGTCAGGATAGACCAGGTCATGATACGGTGACAAATAACCCTCAAATAGCAGTACTTGAGTCTGGGTAGCTCTCCAGAGCAGGGTCTTCCTTCCATGTAATGTCTTTTAATGTTGCACCCCCACACCAAGAGATGCTTCCACAGCCACCATGTTGGAAGAGAAAGAGGTGCCCGGTGAGCATGGCCAGTTTAATCTTTCCACAGGAAAGGGGTGCACCCCCCACCCCCACACTCACATTGGATTGGCCAAAGCAAGTCACATGACCACTCAATGTCTACGGAACAGGGAAGTATGCTCCCCCAAGTACCTAGAGGGCAGGAGACTAGATATTGGGAAACAGTGGTAGTCCTGCCCACAGCAGAGTTGGGGTCAAACTCCCGCCTGCTGGGGCTGTGAGACGTTTTGTCTGTGGCTGAGGAGAGATGAGAAACAGAACAATGGCAATCACCCCACCCTAGATCTGAACTCGGTCACTCTAATTACCATACCAGTCACTTCCTGTGATGTCTGCCAGGGTTCACCAGGAGTCCTGAGTAACCACAGCCTCACAGTCAGCACCGGGGGAAACTTTGTCAGACTTCTCAGGACAGTGGTTTTCACCTCAGGTCTGTGGGACTGGAGCCTGGGACCTCAGGCCTGAGCTCCTTGCCCTGGGGCCTCTCCTCCAAACCTTGTCCCTGCTGAGGGGATGCTCCAGGAAGACTGACTAGGAGACAGTTAGGTGGGCTGGGTCACCTACCACAGCTCTGCCCCTGCTGCAGCCCTTTCTGACCTCTGCCTCCCCTCCCTTCACCCCCAGACCTACTATCCCTTCATCTAGGGATACCTCTTCCCCTCTGGCTTTCTCAGCTGGCCCTGTGGCCTGAGTTTCTGAGGTGCAGTCTAGTGGCAGGGCCAGAGAGAGCAGGCTTGACCTCTGGTTTAAAAATAAGGAGGAGGAAGAAGGGGAGGATTGAGTGAGCAAGTAAATAAGTAATATCATTTCTGAGGGTGATAAGGGGACACAGTGTTGGGGAGGACTTGATTCAGGGCTCCTATGAAGAGATGAAATCAAAGCAGAGACCTACAGGATGGTAGAGGGAACCAGAGTGGCCTGGGTAAGGAACATGGAAGGAAAGACCAGCCTTTACCAGGAGAGGGGTCTTCTCTGCCTCTGACCCCAGGGATGTGAGGGTTGGGTGGCCAACACTGCCTTATTAAACTGATTTTCAATAATGTCCTTTCTTGGTGCTTAGCCTGAATCCATGCAGCTTCCACCTAGTTTAAATCTCTGGGACAGAGTTGCCAGGGACAATTCTTTAAAAGCCTGCCAACCTTTTTTTCCATGCTGCTCCCTGTCCATCTCCCTCCAACAGTGCCTATCATTATAGAATTTGAACCTTTCTGCAGAATTTCCATTTATTTCCCTGGGCAGGCTGGGTTAGAGCTGACTGAGGTCCTTGTCTCTGGGGCAGGTAGGAAGGCACCCCTGACAAATGCTGGTCTTAAGACCTGACCTTCTGGGGCCTTCTGGTCTTGTTCCCATCCCCTTGATGAATTCTGATACACCCCAAACCTACTCCACAGCCACAGCCTCCGTGGTTCTAGCTGAGCTGTGTGCAGATGAGCTTGGGGTATTTACTCGAAGAAGTATGCTGTTTGTACAATCCCAGCCTGCAGAAGGGGGAGGGCAGCAATGAAGGCTTGAAACATTCCCTACTCAGAACAGGCTCGCTGGGCTCCCAGGCCTGTCCTGGAGGGACAGGGAGGAAAGGACCAGAGTGAGTCAGGGACAACTCAGAGGTAAAGTCTGGGTAATAGTGGAGCAGATATATGGGAAGTGCCTGACATAGGAGTCAGGGCACTCAGGAGGCTGGGTCCTGCTATCTAGGCCCTGGAGGAGCCCTTGGCCCCCAGGAGAGGCACTGGTTCACTAAGAATGGGTGTTGACGGACAGGCAGGTGTCCAGGGCATGGGGCTCTGGGTTATACTGGCCTGGAGAAACCCCGTAAGGCTGACCTACCTGGGACAGAAGGTGGGATTGTCATGCCCAGGTGGTGGCATAGCCTTCAAGCTTCATTGTTTGTTTGTTTGTTTTTTAGAGTAAATCTCCCCTTCTTATCCACCCGTGACCCTCAGCATCACCTGTCTCAGCTTGGCTTTTGGAAAACCATCAGTGTCTTCCCAGGCTGGCCTCCACACCACTAAGGACTCTACTTCCCCAGCCTCCCTCTTCTCGGTGTTCTCCTCTTTCTATGGCTTCAGTAGTAACCCTTCCTCCCCCTGTCCTGTGATGAGAATCCAGCATCCCTCCTTCAAACAGGACACACCATGAGGAAGCCATAGCTTACTTCCTCCTAGTCTCCAAAGCTTCTTCATTAAACTACCATTCCCTCATTTGTGATGGGCAGAGGCTCAACCAGAGCTGTGGACAGAGATCAAGCCCAGCCTGGCCCTCCAGGAGCTAAGTATGCTAGGAAAGACACAGACAACATACTGCCTAATTAGAGTCTCCCAGAAGCAGGCCTTGAAATAAGGATTTGAACTGAGTAGTTTATTTGAAAGGTGTTTCCAGGAACCGTCAATACTGGAGCAGGAACATGGGACAGGGAATAGAGGGTGGTCAACGAGTGCCCTAACAAGCCAGCAACTAGAATCTAATTCTACTGGGGATTCTCTGGGGGCCAACATAAGACACCCAATCAGCTATTTTACCCAAGGGTGAGGGAGCTAGGTGTTTATTGGTTGAGAACTGTTTTCAGGGAGTGTTAATACTCCCATACTTCTAGCCTGCTACACAGAGAACAAAGCTACTGGTAACCAGATAAACGCTGCAGGAAAATAAGTGTGAGTGCTGTTGGTTGGCAGTTGAACCAGAATGCACTAAAATGGAAAGGGCAAGAAGATATAGGCACCAAAAGCATCTGTTATAATGTACTATGGAGTTTGCTTAAAGGAGGCAGAGATCAGGAATATCTCCTATAGGAGTTAAGTTTAGGTAGCTTTTGAAGGCTGGGTAAGGTTTGAAAGCCAGAAACAAGGAAGAGGCATTCAAGGATAGGGGAAAACAAGAGTAAGTTTGTGGAAGTGAGGTCACAAGAATGGTAGAATCTTAGAAGAGTCATGGGTTGAGAAAATTTGCTAGGTGATATACAACCCATGGAAGTTATGGGAAGACTAGAGATCTGGGCATGAGTGGAAACTGAGGTGGTGCTGTCTGTGGGAGGACCAAGGCAGGATTTAGGAGAAAGATGATGAGTAGAGGTTTGGGTACATTGAATTTGTGTTCTCTATGAGTCATCCAGGCGGAGATGTCTGGTTGGTGGTGGCACATATGGGCCTGAGCTGGGGTGAGAAGCCTGAGTTGGAGGTGGAAGCTCAAGAGTCACCTGCTTATAGGTGGAAGTCAAAGCCATGGGATTGGTGAGACCACCAGAAAAAAAAGGGGGGGACTGATAGAAGGGTCAAGGAGAATATGAGGAAAAGTGGGAAAATACACACACTTTGGAAATGGAAAAAAGAGATATAAAGCAGAGAAAGAAATGAAGAATCAGCAAAATTAAGAAGCTAAAGGAGGAAGTGCTTTAACAAGGAGTTGAGGAACAATAAAATATTCTCCCAAAGACAAGCTGGACAATGGCTATAGATGCAGCATTAGAGAAAGCAGAAGTGTTCCTAGGGTACAGTGGGAGGGGAAGTCTGATGGTAAAGACTCCTGAATAGGATTCATGATCCACCAATCTTCCAAAAACCTCTGTTTTGTGATTAAGTTGAGAATTAGGGCATTAACTGAAAGGAAGCACAGATAATGGAAGGCATTTTTTTAAAGAAGGAGGGAGGTAGCCTTTTAATATATACTGAATAATATTTAATATTAATAATATAATATACTAATGTTTATTATAATATCAATACTATATTAATATAAGCATATTAATATATAGTAATAAATCATACACACACACACACACATATATAATGAGAGAAAGCCTGGGCTGTGGCATCTATTAAACTTAGGATATGGCCTGTCTATGTAACTTACAGTTGTGTGACTTTGAGAAAATAACTTCTCTGAGCCTTTGTTTTCTTTTTTTTTTTTTTAAAGATTTTATTTATTTATTTGACAGAGAGAGACAGCGAGAGAGGGAACACAAGCAGGGGGTGTGGGAGAGGGAGAAGCAGGCTTCCCGCTGAGCAGGGAGCCCAATGCGGGGCTCGATCCCAGGGCCCTGGGATCATGACCTGAGCCGAAGGCAGACACTTAACGACTGAGCCACCCAGGTGCCCCAGCCTTTGTTTTCTTATATGTAAAAATGAGGTTAATATTTGTCTTTAGGGTTGCTCTGGGAATTAAATGAGATAATGCAGTATTCAGTGGATATACAGTGTTCAGCAGAAAGCCTAAATTATCTTCAAAGCATTGTTTCTCTTTATTTGTTTGTTTTTCCATTATGTGAAAGAGGTTAGCTGGGTTCTCACCAAGATAAGAGATTATGTTTTGGATGGTTTCATATCATAAAGGTTTCTAAAACTCAGAAATTAAGAAGCTTCAGTTTTAATGCTCAACTGTAAGTAAGAGAGCAGACATGGCCTCATGAATGTTAGGGAGTTGGAATTTATTATCCTTCATAATGCCAGAATCTTGGGATATATCCTTAGTACAAGAATAGAATAATATTTAACTACCTACTTTCTCTGTCTATGATCTAGATGTGGAAAAAAAATGAACCTCTGAGAATGTTTAACCATTCACCTGCCCTCATGCAAGTTTGGGCTTCATGTTTGCATTCTTTGCAGGATTTTCGTGAAACAAATTTCCATCCCAGGCATACCCCTAGGATGTCTGGCAGAAGCAAATAAAATCTTTAAAGAACAAATATTCAACCCAGATTCCACATGATGCCTATAAATAAAGACCTTCTGAAGATTAAACTCAGAAGGAAAAAATTCTGTCGGGATCAAGAGTTAGTAAGCAAAACAAGTAGTTGGATTATACTGTTAAGATTTCAGATAATAACACTACCAAATAAATAGTGTGAAATAAACATTTTAATTATCAAAGACAAAAAATTAAATATATGAGAAAAGAACAAAATGCTCCCTAAGAAAGATCAGATGAGTTTGAAAAAAACCAAGTAGAACTTCTAGAAATGAAAAATAGAATCATCAAAATTAAAAACTCAGTGAATGGGCATATTAAACACAGCTGAAGAGAGGACCAGTGAACTGGAAGTCATTTCTGAATTGCAGTACCCAAAAATTTCAGGACAGAAAGAAACACAAATGGGCAATATAGTGAGAGTTTAAGAAATATGAAAGATAGAATGAGAAAATACAACATGTTTCTAATCAAAGTTTCTAAATGGGAGAACAGAGAATGAAGGAGAGGCTATATTTGAAGATAATGGCTAAGAACCTTCCAAGTTCTTGATGAAAGATATAACTCACATTCAAGAAATAATCACTTCAAAAGGGAGATATAAAAATAAATCCATATCTAGACACATCAGAGTGAAATTGCAGAACCCAAAAGATAATGAGGAGATATTAAAAGTAGCCAGAAGAAAAAAGATTACTCACAAAGGATCAACATTTAAACAGTCAGCAGAGGAGCGGAGCAAGATGGCGGAGGAGTAGGAGCCCTGGACTTCGTCTCCTCTCAGGAATTCAGCTGGATAGGGATCAAACCAATCTGAACACCTACGAACTCAACAGGAGATCGAAGAAAAGAAGAGCAACAACTCTCTGAACAGAAAAGCGACCACACTTTCTGGAAGGTAGGACGTGCGGAGAAGTGAATCCGAGGCGATATTTGGGAGGATAGACGGCGGGGGAGGGGCCTCCATCAGCTGCTTCTGGCAAGTTATAGAACCACGGAGCACAAAATCGGAACTTTTAGAAGTCTGCTCCGTTGAGGGACGTCACTCCGGTGGCTAAGCGGGGGGTGGAACCCTCGTGGGACAGTGTGGTCTCAGGACCCTCGGGGTCACAGAAAGACCAGGGGTGCCTGAGTGCGGCAGAGCTCCCAGGTATCGGAGCGGGGAAGCCGGCTGCAGAGACGGAGCCCAGGCGCGGGCTCTCAGCTCGGGGTTGCCATAAACCGTGATCCGCAGCACAGTCGGGCCACTGCCCCTCCAGCAAGGACCCAACAAGCAGCAGATCTGGGGAGACTCACCTTCCTTCCCCGAGAGGAGCGGCATGGGAGCGCACCGCAGGGATCTGCTGGGTTTGGAGACTCCACACGGGGTCAGGTGCCAGAGATAGAAACGCGCAGTCACAGGTCGGGTGAGCACGGAGTGTGGCCAGAGACCGGGGAGACGGGAGCGACTGACTGCTTTTCTCTAGGGGCTCAGTGAGGAGCAGGGCCCCGAGTTCTCGGCTCCTCCGGGGCGGAGATTGGGAGGCCGCCATTTTCACTCTCCATCTCCAAAGCTGTACGGAAAGCTTGAAGGGAACAAAAGCTCCAGAGAGCAAACCCAAGCAGATTACTTAGCCCGGACCCAGCAAGGGCGGGGCAATTCCGCCTCCGGCAAAGACTTTTGGAAACCACGGCAACAGGCCCTTCCCCCAGATCAGCGAGAACAGCCAGCCAAGACCAAGTTTACCGATCAATGAGAACGGCAGAACCCCAGCGCTAGGGGAATACTGCACATAGAATTCATGGCTTTTTTACCATGATTCTTTAGTCTTTCAAAGTTAATTTTTTTTTAACTGTCTTTTTTTTTTTTTGAATTTTTCTTTTTCCCTTTTTCAACCAACATCTTATCAATCGCTTTTTTAAAAAAAATTTTTATTTTTCACTTTTATTTTTCATTTTTAGAGTCATATTCTATCCCTTCATAGCAGTTACCCATATTTTTGGCATATATATATGTTGTTCTCTCTTTAAAATTTTGAGATAGTTTCTTCTAACAGATCAAAATATACCCTAAAGCTCTATTGTATGGTTTTTTTCTACTCCCCTGCCTGATCACATTCTCTCCCTTTTTTTTTTCTCTTCTTTTTTTCTAAATCCTCTTCTTCCTTTTTTCAAACAACTTCTTATCAATACCTTTTATAAAATTTTTTATAGTTTCCATCTTTACAGTCATATTCCATCCCTTCATCATATCAACCCTTATTTTTGTACATATATAAGTTTTTCTTTCTTTAAAATTTTGGGAGGCACTTTCTTCTAACAGACCAAAATCTAGTGTGTGGCACTGATCTATATACCAGCCTGATCATATTTGATCACATTCTGTTTTTTGTTTTGTTTTGTTTTGTTCTGTTTTTGTTTGTTTTTATCTTTATCTTTTTCTTTTCCTTCTTTTTTTGTTTTTCTTTTTTCTCTCTTTCCCTTTCTTTTCCCACTGCTTCAGATCTTTTCTGATTTGTTTAGAGTATATTTTCTGGGAGCATTGTTACTGTGTTAACATTTTGTTCTCTCATTAGTCTATTCTCCTCTGGACAAAATGACAAGACGGAAAAAATCACCTCAACAAAAAGAACAAGAGGTAGTACCGACTGCCAGGGACCTACTCAATACGGACATTAGTACGATGTCAGATCTAGAGTTCAGAATCATCACTTTAAAGATACTAGCTGGGCTTGAAAAAAATATGGAAGTTATTAGAGAAACCCTTTCTGGAGAAGTAAAAGAACTAAAATCTAACCAAGTAGAAATCAAAAAGGCTATTAATGAGGTGCAATCAAATATGGGCACGCTAACTGCTAGGATAAATGAGGCAGAAGAGAGAATCAGTGATACAGAAGACCAAATGATGGAAAATAAAGAAGCTGAGAAAAAGAGAGATAAACAACTACTGGATCACGAGGGCAGAATTCGAGAGATAAGCAATACCATAAGATGAAACAACATTAGAATAATTGGGATCCCAGAAGAAGAAGAAAGAGAGAGGGGGGCAGAAGGTATAATGGAGCAAATTATAGCAGAGAACTTCCCTAATTTGGGGAAGGAAACAGGCATGAAAATCCAGGAAGCACAGAGAACCCCTCTCAAAATCAATAAAAATAGGTCAACACCCCGACATCTAATAGTAAAACTTACGAGTCTCAGAGACAAAGAGAAAATCCTGAAAGCAGCTCGAGAGAAGAGATATGTAACTTACAATGGTAGAAACATTAGATTGGCAACAGACCTATCCACAGAGACCTGGCAGGCCAGAAAGGACTGGCAGGATATATTCAGAGCACTAAATGAGAAAAATATGCAGCCAAGAATACTATATCCAGCTAGGCTGTCATTGAAAATAGAA